>NW_027418163.1:0-60745 GCF_009905375.1 Apium graveolens
TTGGGAATTTAAGTTACAAAAATATAACCTCACTTTCATGATTTCATATACTGGCCACAAAAATATTGTACAAATAAAGGGAATTAACGAGAAATTCGCTCGTAAGCAAAAAATAGCAAGGGAAAGAAAAAAAATTACAAAAGCATAAATATAATTTTGTGCAAGAAATTATTATTACCAAAATATGACGCATACATGTTTTTATATAAAATGTAACACCTTCTATAAGTTTTTACTTTCAAAGTAACGCCACAACGGTTACTAAATGTCATGTCAAACATAAGTTACCAAAACATAACTCCTTTTTGATGGTTATATATTATAGCAACCAAGCACATGATTAAAAATATACATACAACTATTTTGTAATCATTCCTCTGAGAAAGATGCTTAGAAAGATGCTTTGATCGGAAATGTTAGAGAGATTATTTGGTGAGCAAGGGGAGACCCTTGAGAGCAAGAAGAAGAAGAAAAGGTTATCATCTTTCTATAAAATATATGTTTATATTTAGTGTTTTTTTTCATACATAAGATGTGCTAAATTGTGTCATGTCATGTATTTTTACACAGAAAATGCAATTATATATAAATCTGATAAACAATGAAGAAAATGCTCCGAGTACTTCAAAGGTATGATCTTCAATTTTTTGATTAACATAACTTAAACAAATTTATTCATTTTTAGTAGATTACTCACCAAATAAGTGGTTTTATTGATTTATTAGACTTTGTGATTTCACTCGTTTTGTGTTTAACTTTGATCTATATTGAAAAATAAATCAATTGAGTGCCAACAATATTAAGTACTTCACATTCTTCTATATAATAAGTCCGTATATTTGTTTAAAATGGTTTTGTCATATGGGTGGCTTATGATTTTATTTTATGGCTCTATTTTGCTAGGCCTAATTGTGCTGACTACTATGAATTTTTTATGATGCGTTGTAGTTAACTTTTGGTTATATGTCAGCCATGGTGATCCTCGAAACCAAAGGAAAAAAGTTTTTCAAATAGACCGGCTGTGGATGATTGGACGCAGATCTTATCACCAAGAGATCTATACAACCAATAAGATTTTAGAACAAATTATGACAATGCTAAGTGTTATGGCATCATGTCAATTGGCGAAGATGACATACATAAAAGCATTAAATGCATTAAATATAGTGTGTAGTTAACTACCAATCATGTTAATTGGAAACTGAATGACGTTTTCTTTAAATCACAACATGACACAAGTGAAGCTGACACTGTTTGTCCAATTTTCCTATTTTTTTCATAAGGGTTTGTAAAGTTCAGTTATAGAGTATTATATAGATTCTTCTTGACTTCGTGCCCATAACATATTTTATTTTAGTCAAATAAATGTCGCCTAATATTTCTTGTCTTGTATATCGCGATAGGAGTGGGCAGTTTTTCTTTGTGTCATTAATATTATGCTGAGAAGTTTTATGAACTATAGAGAAATGACATTAGTGTTAGATGATATCAGCTTCTCTGATAAGACCATTCATGCAAGCTACTTAAACAGGGGCTAAATGCAACCTGTTTTTCTGTTGCTCCAACTAGGTCAAAACCAATTCTTTTACTTAGATACAGAGTTGTACTTCAACGACATTGATTCTACTAGGCAATAGAATCGTGTCAGAGGCCCTACAACAAGGTAGTGATCACTTTGACCTAGATTTTATAGAACGATGTCCCATCTTAAAGTCAAAACAAATTCTTTCACTTTGATCACTTTGAACTGTCCCATCTTAAAGTCTTCTCTCCGAGTCTTCGTACAAACCATATAACCTGTATATCCAAATACGAATCCTCACTTCATAATTCTTCTAATGATAATACTCAGATTCCTTTCACGAAACGTTGTTGCCTAGTGCAACGGGTCTGGTTCATAGACAATTAACTTTGATCCACGTTTTTGTATTATATCGTTGATTACATGGTTAAGCTTGCAACAAATTTATCGCTTCGAACATTGCATGTAAATAAAAAATTGTACTTTCACTAGAATATTTTCATGTATTTAAACAACGTCTTCATTGTTACTATAAATTATCATGTAGAGACAGGTTATTGTAGTTATGACAAAAAGACGTAAATCGGATGAGGTTGATGGGAGAGACTAATACATATCATTGCATACATGGGAGAGAGAGTACATATCATTCCGTACATTAATATAAAATATGTACTTTATTGTGGTTACCACATGTATGTCATAACCATTCCTTTCACTTATTAAATAACTTGTATATACTCATGTCATACTTTAATTATTAAATTTAAACGGTTCAAATGAGTTCAAATTCACAAAAATATAATAAAATAAGGAGTTTACATATATAAGTAGAATACCAACTTTTAATAACAATAAATATTGAATGACACATCAATAATATTTAAATGTGAAAAACCACAAATATTTTTAAAGCAAGGGCCATTGATGGCCTCCGCCATGAAAAAACAAGGAATATCATGTGCCACACAGCAAAAAATATTCCTTACATACAGATGCATAACCAATTAGAGTTAAAGTAATAATAAGTGGTTCAATTTAGAACATGCATGTGCATTACAGCTTTATAAACCTAGTTATATTAAAATAATGAATAAACATGTCCATTACGATGCCTTATAAAGCTAGTTATATTAAAATAATGAATAAACATATCCATTACAATTAGATAGAGTTAAAGTAACAATACTAGTTCAATTTAGAACATGGGTGTGAATTGCACTGTTATAAGCTAGTTATATTAAAATAATGAATAAACATTACGGCCATAATTATTTTTTTTAAAAGTGAACCTAGACAAAAATATAAATGTATACCACAATTCATTTGGTGTAAGTGCCCAAGGTAAATATATTTTATTAGAAACATTTACTAGATCACAAACTCCAAGTTTTGTATTGACTCAAAATTGTGAATTGAAATATATAACTAAAATCATATTACAAAGGCTTACCATGTAATATCCAATCTAAATATGTGTCCAAGTATAAGTAAATCAATGAATTACATGCATGAACGTAGACACTCAATTAAAAATATATTAGTAACAAATTTTATGCACCAAAATTTAGATTCGAGTGTACATGTCAAATCTTTCAATTAATATTAATAATAATAAATAATAATAATAATAATAATAATAATATTTAATATTATTGTTAATATTATTAAGAGTAGAAGTAATTCTGCATAAAAAATTTTCAATTTAATATAAAATTAGAAAATTTACATTAGTTAAATTTCTCAAATTATTACTTTAAGTACTAAAATCAATTTGTGTAGTCATTTTTAAGATGAAAAGTAAAGTAATACCGAAGATAATATTGTTTCACTGTATACAAATTTTAGATGTTACATAAAATATAAATGTAATCAAAATTTAATTTTGTACAAAATATTATGTGTTAGTATGATAAAACTTTAGTGAGAATTTAAGTTACCAAAATGTAACCTCATTTTCATGAATTCAAATACAAGCTACCAAAATATTGTACAAATAAATAGAAATTATTTTTTTACAAAAAATAAAAATATAATTTTGTGCAACAAATTATATATTACCAAAATATGATCTCATGATAAGGTCAAAATATATATTTTTTTATAAAAAGTAAGGCCTTCTATAGGTTTTTATTTTCAAAGTAATGTCCCTCTTATATTCCACCAACACATAAAGTTTTTTTAATGGTTATATTCCACCAAGCACATGATTAAAAAACTACATTCAACTTTGTAATCATACTTCTTAGAAAGATGCTTAGAAAGATGTTTTAATGGGAAATGTTAAGAGAGATTATTTGGTGAGCCAGAAGAAGAAGAAAAGGTTATCATCTTAAAAAATATATGTATGTTTACATTTAGTATTTTTTTCATCCTGGATAAATTATGGCATGTTATGCAATTATAAATTTGATAAAGAACAAAGCTTTATACCAGTACATCGCACTTGCTATTTGTAAATTGTTATTATAAATATTTAAATTCTAATTTTAATTATTTTTAAATATTTTAATATTATTCTAAATAAATTTAACTTCAGTTAATTTTATAAATTAATTCTCTACAAGATATCATGTGTTACTATAATAAAAAGCTTTAGTGGGAATTTAAGTTACAAAAATATAACCTCACTTTCATGATTTCATATACTCGCCACAAAAATATTGTACAAATAAAGGGAAATAACGAGAAATTCTCTCGTAAGCAAAAAATAGCAAGGGAAAGAAAAAAATTACAAAAGCATAAATATAATTTTGTGCAAGAAATTATATATTACCAAAATATGACGCCATGATAAGGTCAAAATAAATGTTTTTTTATATAAAATGTAACGCCTTCTATAAGTTTTTACTTTCAAAGTAAGGCCACAACGGTTACTAAATGTCATGTCAAACATAAGTTACCAAAACATAACTCCTTTTTGATGGTAAATGCTCCGAGTACTTCAAAGGTATGATCTTCAATTTTTTGATTAACATAAATTAAACAAATTAATTGATTTTTAGTAGATTACTCACCAAATAAGTGGTTTTATTGATTTCATTAGACTTTTTGATTTCACTAGTTTTGTGTTTAACTTTGATCTATATTGAAAAATAAATCAATTGAGTGCCAACAATATTAAGTACTTCACATTCTTCTATATAATAAGTCCGTATATTTGTTTAAAATGGTTTTATCATATGGATGGCTTATGATTTTATTTTATGGCTCTATTTTGCTAGGCCTAATTGTGCTGACTACTATGAATTTTTTATGATGTGTTGTAGTTAACTTTTGGTTATAGGTCAGCCATGGTGATCCTCGAAACCAAAGGAAAACAGGAAAAAAGTTTTTCAAATAGACCGGCTGTGGATGATTGGACGCAGATCTTATCACCAAGAGATCTATACAACCAATAAGATTTTAGAACAAATTATGACAATGCTAAGTGTTATGGCATCATGTCAATTGGCGAAGATGACATACTTAAAAGCATTAAATGCATTAAATATAGTGTGTAGTTAACTACCAATCATGTTAATTGGAAACTGAATGACGTTTTCTTTAAATCACAACATGACACAAGTGAAGCTGACACTGTTTGTCCAATTTTCCTATTTTTTTCATAAGGGTTTGTAAAGTTCAGTTATAGAGTATTATATAGATTATTCTTGACTTCGTGCCCATAACATATTTATATTTTAGTCAAATAAATGTCGCCTAATATTTCTTGTCTTGTATATCGCGATAGGAGTGGGCAGTTTTTCTTTGTGTCATTAATATTATACTGAGAAGTTTTATGAACTATAGAGAAATGACATTAGTGTTAGATGATATCAGCTTCTCTGATAAGACCATTAATGCAAGCTACTTAAACAGGGGCTAAATGCAACCTGTTTTTCTGTTGCTCCAACTAGGTCAAAACCAATTCTTTTACTTAAATACAGAGTTGTACTTCAACGACATTGATTCTACTAGGCAATAGAATCGTCTCAGAGGCCCTACAACAAGGTAGTGATCACTTTGACCTAGATTTTATAGAACGCTGTCCCATCTTAAAGTCAAAACAAATTCTTTCACTTTGATCACTTTGAACTGTCCCATCTTAAAGTCTTCTCTCCGAGTCTTCGTACAAACCATATAACCTGTATATCCAAATACGAATCCTCACTTCATAATTCTTCTAATGATAATACTCAGATTCCTTTCACGAAACGTTGTTGCCTAGTGCAACGGGTCTGGTTCATAGACAATTAACTTTGATCCAGGTTTTTGTATTATATCGTTGATTACATGGTTAAGCTTGCAACAAATTTATCGCTTCGAACATTGCATGTAAATAAAAAATTGTACTTTCACTAGAATATTTTCATGTATTTAGACAACGTCTTCATTGTTACTACAATTATTATGTAGAGACAGGTCATTGCAGTTATGACAAAAAGACGTAAATCGGATGAGGTTGATGGGAGAGACTAATACATATCATTGCGTACATGGGAGAGACGAGTACATATCATTGCGTACATTAATATAAAATATATACTTTATTCTGGTTACCACATTAGGTGGTTATTATTAGGGAAATAAACTAATAAAAAGTTTACTAGGTCAAGATATATGCAAAAATGTATATATGAATTATTTTCACTTATTATAAGTAAGTGGCAATATATTTAATAAATATCCATATTTTAATTATTATAAAAATATTGTTGTTTGTCATCAAGTCCAATATTTTTCTTCAAAACCTATCAATGATATTTTATCACACAATTAGCTAACATATACCATATGTCACATCAGTACCATTATTTATATGCAGTATAAAAATTAATGAATTAAATATCAACTAAAAAATGTATCATTAAGCATGCATGTATGTCATAACCATTCGTTTTACTTATTAAATAACTTGTATATACTCATGTCATACTTTAATTATTAAATTTAAACGGTTTAAAATGAGTTCAAATTCACAAAAATATAATAAAATAAGGAGTTTACATATATATAAGTACAATACCAACTTTTAATAACAATAAATGTTGAATGACACATCAATAATATTTCAATGTGAAAAACCACAAATATTTTTAAAGCAAGGGCCATTGATGGCCTCGGCCATGAAAAACAAGGAATATCATGTGCCACACAGCAAAAAATATTCCTTACATACAGATGCATAACAATTAGAGTTAAAGTAACAATAAGTGGTTCAATTTAGAACATGCCTGTGCATTGCAGCTTTATAAACCTAGTTATATTAAAATAATTAATAAACATGTCCATTACGATGCCTTATAAAGCTAGTTATATAAAAATAATGAATAAACATATCCATTACAATTAGATTAGAGTTAAAGTAACAATAACTAGTTCAATTTAGAACAAGGGTGTGCATTGCACTGTTATAAAGCTAGTTATATTAAAATAATGAATAAACATTACGCCCATAATTATTTTTTTTTAAAAGTGAACCTAGACAAAAATATAAATGTATACCAAAATTCATTTGGTGCAAGTGCCCAAGGTAAATATATTTTATTAGAAACATTTACTAGATCACAAACTCCAAGTTTTGTATTGACTCAAAATTGTGAATTGAAATATATAACTAAATTCATATTACAAAGGCTTACCATGTAATATCCAATCTAAATATGTGTCCAAGTATAAGCAAATCAATGAATTACATGCATGAACGTAGACACTCAATTAAAAATATATTAGTAACAAATTTCATGCACCAAAATTTAGATTCGAGTGTACATGTCATATCTTTCAATTAATATTAATAATAATAATAATAAATAATAATAATAATAATATTTAATATTATTGTTAATATTATTAAGAGTAGAAGTAATTCTGCAAAGAATTTTTTCAATTTAATATAAAATTAGAAAATTTACATTAGTTAAATTTCTCAAATTATTACTTTAAGTACTAAAATCAATTTATGTAGTCATTTTAAGATGAAAAGTAAAGTAATACCGAAGATAATATTGTTTCACTGTATACAAATTTTAGATGTTACATAAAATATAAATGTAATCAAAATTTAATTTTGTACAAAATATTATGTGTTAGTATGATAAAGCTTTAGTGAGAATTTAAGTTACCAAAATGTAACCTCATTTTCATGAATTCATATACTAGCTACCAAAATATTGTACAAATAAATAGAAATCATTTTTTTATAAAAAAATAAAAATATAATTTTGTGCAACAAATTATATATTACCAAAATATGATGTCATCATAAGGTCAAAATATATATTTTTATATAAAAAGTAAGGCCTTCTATAGGTTTTTATTTTCAAAGTAATGCCCTTGTTATATTCCACCAACACATAAAGTTTTTTAATGGTTATATTCCATCAAGCACATGATTAAAAAACTACATCCAACTTTTGTAATCATACTTCTTAGAAAGATGCTTAGAAAGATGTTTTAATGGGAAATGTTAAGAGAGATTATTTGGTGAGGCAGAAGAAGAAGAAAAGGTTATCATCTTAGAAAATATATGTATGTTTATATTTAGTATTTTTTTCATCCTGGATAAATTATGGCATGTCATGCAATTATAAATTTGATAAATAACAAAGCTTTATACCAGTACATCGCACTGGCTATTTGTAAATTGTTATTATAAATATTTAAATTCTAATTTTATTTATTTTTAAATATTTTAATATTATTCTAAATAAATTTAACTTCAGTTAATTTTATAAATTAAAATTAATAATGTATCTTATAATATACTTCAAAATAATATTTGTTCTTTATATTTTTAAATAATTTTGTCTATAGTTGTATCTCATACATTTATTTATCTTTTTAGTTATTTAATTTTTCCTAAAATATGATTCTAATAAAAAAATTTGTAATTAAATACTCAATGTGTGTCTTGTGAATTCAAGTTTTTTTTAATGGAATGTTTGTTTGTTGTAATATCTCATGTAATAATTAATTGATGTAATTTATGTGTACATTATTTAGGTATTTGTTCTTATTATTTGTTCTTTTGTCTTTATAACTTTTTAATATTTGTTTTTTGTTTTTATTTAAAGTAATTACATATAATAAATGATTAGAATGATTTTTATAAACAAATTACATCTTTATTTCTTGAATTTATTAGGAAAACTATTGTTTTTTTTAAAATAATTTTTTTTTACTATGAACTCTGTATGTATTAATTAATTGATATAACTTATTTGTACATTTTTTTATTTATAAATTTGTTCTTTATGTTTGTTTGTTTATATAGCTTTTTGATATTTGTTTAGGATTTTTGTATAAAATAATTACATATTATAAATGAGTAGAATTGGTATAATTGAAAAAACAACATTTTTATTTCATGAGATTAGTTTTACTTTGAACTTAAGTACTTCAACTTAAACTTGAGTGAGGTTGTTTTAGTAATTTGTTTCATTTTTCTTTAAATATTATTTTGTTTTGTTGTACTTTGAACTTCATATATTAATTAATTGATGTAACTTAATTGTGTATTTTTGTTATTTTTTATTTATGTAATTATTCTTTATATATGTTTGTTTGTTTCTATCATTTTTTTATATTTGTTTATGGGTTCTTTATATTTTTTTATTTAAGTTTAAAATTTAAAAACGAGAATATATATATTATAACTATCAAAGTAGTAATTTAAACAAATGACTAACACATGATAATTAAAAATAAATGTCGATATTCTATAATTTTTAATTTCACTTAAACCTCATAAAGATACTTAATTTAATTATATTTATGTCTGAATATGAAATACCCCGACTTTTTTTAGACAATAAAATATACTTAAATATCAAACTAAAACTACAAATTTTATTCATGTTTCTAATAAGTCTCAAATAAGCATAGGCAATTTTTTAATCTCAAACATAAATAGCATTATATAGCAAATCTTGAGAGCGTTCCTATATAAACATAATCACTAAAATATTATTCCAAACTAAGCTAGTCCTTGTTCCAAAAGCTTAGTATATCAAAATTTTGTAAGTAATTAACCAAAGAGCCCAGCAAGAAACAGCTGGGGCCAGGTGACAAGTTTTATAATTTTCCTTACGAAGGTATCATAAGTGTGTGCCCTTGCATTCTCTAAGTATAAAAAGCAACTTCCCAAACTATATGCACAAAAATATTTTAAAGATTTTAAAATAAAGTAAAGTGTTAAGAGTTAACTTACCTCAGTCACTTGAATGAATCTAAATATAATGCCAAATAATCCTAATTTAAATAGATGAAGCAAAATATAATTAATATATAATACCAATTATTTTAAAAATGACATGTATATAAGATGAGGCATAATAACTTTGTCCACACATGTATTCTCAGTGTAAAGGTCACTAATGATAAAATTATACAACCCTTATACTAAATTATACTAAATGTTCATGCTGACAATAAGGGAAAAATAAATAAATAAAACATGTAAGTAAACTTTTTAAACTTATAAATATTAACATATACTTATGTATATAAAAATATATATAACTTATGAAAAACACATTATTTGCATAATCACATTATTCCTGAAATATAATAATAATAATAATAACAATAATAATAATAATAATTATTATTATTATAATAATAATAATAGACATAATAATAATAATAATACATGAGGGACAAGTGCATAAATCATTTAGTGAGAGAGGAAATGTGTAAAGTATCTTAACAACAAATATACCATTCCAAAAAATTCAATTTCTCATAATATGCAAAAACTATTTTTAATTATTTATAACATAAATATATTAATATACATTTGTAAAAAGAATTTTCTCACGTTTACCTTGCATAAAATGTAATTACATACAAATATTTATGTACAAAATACTATGACATAACTCATGTGAAATTAATAACTAAAATTTGTTGATGTGATTACATTAGAAAGTAATTACCAAAACTAGCACATAGATAACAAAACTTATAAACACCTATAAAATAACAAGTAAAATAAGGTGTTTAATGGTAGGTCTGTAGGCAAGACCTCTAACTCTGGCACATAGACTTAAATAGCATGGAAAGAAATTAGCAGTGTCAAAACATATATACATTCATATGGGAGCACTTAATTGTATATACAAGTCAGAGAGTGAAAATACATGTAATATTATAAAATATAGAATGAAGTAGAACCTACCTAGTAGGAGAGTCACTGTACAAAGAGAAAAATAAAATTAGTAAGGATTATATAGAACTATTGGTTGAACTTATTTCCTAATTTACTGTACTCACCCAGCATTTGAAATTCATACCCACTTTCAGTGAACACGTCTTATGAGCACTGCTACTTTTTACCCACTAATAACAACAAACTTAAAAATTAAAACAAAAGTTAATTATTATTTTTAAATGTAATTATTTTAATTTTCAAAACATATAACTCTATCAAATAAATTTTATAATTTACAAGAACAATTAATATCAATATATAAAATACAAAATATTTTAATATAAAAATCTCGCATATTACTTTCTACCCTTCTTAAAAAAATTTGCTCTCAAAATTTAAACATGCAAAACATATTTAAATATACCAAAAATATTTCAGTGTCAAGAAACACAAACCAAAAATAGAAGTAGTTTTTTTATAACACACCCAACTAAACTCACACGCCACCGCATGCACATACATGATAACTTAGGTCAAGCATCACTACTCACAGGTCAAGCCCAGTCTAAAGTAAGGTAACCTAGGCTCTCAATACCATCTAGGCTCTGAATACCAACTCTAATACCCAGACTTTTTTTAAACAATAAATTATACCTAAATATCAAACTAAAACTACAAATTTTATTAATGCTTACCATAAGTCTCAAATAAGCCTACACAATTTTTTATTTCCAAACATAAATAGCATTATATAGCAAATTTTGAGAGACGCGCCTCTAATACAAACACAATCACTAAAACATTATTCCAAAGCAAGTTCAACTTTAACATGTGCCAAAAGCTAAGCACCTGAAAGTAATGAGCTAAAGAGCCCAACAATAAAATAATTCTAAACTAGTGGATCAAGTATCTTAATTTTATAAAACCAAAATTATTATCCGAAAATTCATATGACATAAAATATAACATAATTCTACAGCTAGCTAAGCCACAAATACCTGCTAACACACTATCAAAAGTTCATGATTTCTGTCAATAATGGGGCCCCTTACAAAGGTGTTATAGGTTTGTGCCCTGGCCAATGCATCATAATTAGCACTCCCTAAGGTATTCCGGAACTATAAGCAATCACTAATTGGTTCACAAGTGAATTCTTGTATCTAAAACACTCTACTTAATCCATAAATTTTTATATAAAAACAGTGCAAAAATATATTAAATATTTTAAAAATAAAGTAAAGTATGAAGAATTAAGTTACCTCAGTCACTTCAATGAATCCAAATATAAGTGCCAAATAAATCCTAATTTAAATAGATGAAACAAAATATAACTAATATATAATACCAACTATTTTAAAAATGACATTTACATAAGATGAGGGCATAGTCAGTATGTCCCCACATATTGTAAGTGCAAAGGTCAGCTAATGATAAAATTATACAACAATTATGCTAAGTGTTCATTAGGACAACAAGGGAAAAATAAATAAATAAAACACCTAAGTAAACTTCTTGGACTTATAAATACAAGCTAGCATATACTTATGTACACAAAAAATTATATTACTTATAAAAAACACAATAACTTCTTAATCACATTATACCTCAAATATAATAATAATAATAATAATAATAATAATAATAATAATAATAATAATAATAATAATAATAATAGTACATGAGGGATAAGTGCATAAATCATTTAGTGGGAGAGAAAAGGTGTAAAGTATCTTAACAACAAGTATACCATGTGATTTCCAGTCTAAAACTAATTCCAGCAAATTCAAATTTTCTCAATATGCAAAAACTATTTTTAATTATATATAACATAAAAATATGAATGTACATTTGTAAAAAGAACTATCTCATGTTTACCTTGCATAAAACTATGACATAACTCATGTGAAATTAATAACTAAAATTTGTTGATGTGATTATATTATAAAATAATTACCAAAATTAGATAGATAAAAAAAACTTATAAACACCTATAAAATAACAATAAAATAAGCTCTTTAATCATAGGTATGTAGGCAAGGCCTTTTACCATCCCACATACACTTAAATAGCATGGAAAGAAATCAAGAGTGTCAAAACGTATATACATGATACAGGGGAGCATTTAATTGTATATACAAGTCACATAGTAAAACATGCATGTAATATTATAAAATATAGAATGAAGAAGAACGGACCTAGTAGGAGAGTCAGTGTACAAAGAGAAAAAAAACTAGTAAGGATTATATAGAAGAGAAAACGGGGCATGAGGACAATCTTAAGTTTGTCCCCTAAGGTTATAAAAATAGGACGTCTTTCAGTATATACATATGTTTCATCAATTAATTCATAAACACGTCTCTAACCTCACGTCTCTCCCTCCCTCGAAATCCAAAACCGTACTCCCTTAAAATCCAAATTCACCAGTCATGTCTTAGTCCAATCCTAAAATTAGGATTTTTTTTCATTAAATCAATGGAGAACGATGAACATAGTCGGTGTATATACGAGCCTGAGGAAAAATAGCAGTTATCACATTATGAAGATTTTGAAGATGAATCACACAACTGTATTCAGGAACCAGATTCTATCACAATGAAGGCTGTCATGTTGATTCATAAGTGCCTCAAATTGGTATGGAATTTCTTACTAGTGAAGTAGCTTACGATTTTTATAAGATTTTTTCTTTGAAACAAGGATTTGCTACACGAAAATATTCATTTACTAAATTCCAAGATGGTACGGTTATAAAGAGATATTTCGTGTGTAACAAAAAGGGCTTTAAAGGGCCTGATAAACGAGAGTTGGGGAGGGAAGTAAAACGAAAGAGAGAAACAAGAGAATTTTGTAAGGCTCATATGAATATTCATCAAACTAATGGAGGAACTTGGTGCATTAGCAGTTTTTATAAAACACATACACATCCAATGATTGATTCTCCAAAAAAGGATTCTCCAAAAAAGAAGGTGTATTTACGTTCACATCATAAAGAACAGACCAAGATGACCATAGAAGAATATCATAGATGAGAAATTAGGTCGGCTAAAATTTCTCGTTTGCTGAATGGATCTGGTCAGCCATCAAATAAAATTACTCTACAACAAGTTAGTGATTATCTGATAATTAGCCGAAAAAGTAACATTGGGAGAAAGTGCGGTGTAGTTATAAAAAAGTTTGGAGAGACAAGCACAAGATTCTCAATTTTATTATGCAATAGAAATTGATGAGAATCAAGTTTGTAGAAGCATTTTATGGGCAGATGGAAGAGCGAGGAATTCATATATGTTATTTGACGATGTTGTTGTGTTTGACATGACGTACAAAACTAATAGTTTTTCAATGCCGTTTGCACAATTTATGGGTGTAAATCATCGTATGTAATCCACTTTGTTTGGTTGTGCCCTTTTGGTGGATGAGCGTGAAGATACTTTTATTTGGTTATTTGAAAATTGGTTGAAATGTAGGTGCAATTATTACAAAACAAGATCCAGCTATCTGTAGTGCAATTAAAAAGGTTTTTCCGTATACACATCATAGATTTTGTAAGTGGCATCTTGGACTACAGGAGGATGAACATATTCGTTCACTTTGATTTTCGTATAATCCAGAATTTGATGAAATCTACTCTAAATGATCATAAAAAAGTAGAAGCATCGAAGAATCAAAAATATGTTGGACTATGATTAATGACAAATACCAACACTATTTTGAAGAGCCTCTGACAGAGAAACAAAAAGCGAAAAGAAATATTGGAGATGGTTAGAGATCATGCATGTGCAAAGGCATCATTGGGTGCGAGTTAATTTAGGAAAAACCTTTTTTGCAAGTACCTCTATATTTATGTATCTTTTTATAGTCTTCATATTTTTAGCCATATCTTTCTTTTCGTACAAGATGTTTATTTGCTCATGCTGCTACTTTTATTTGTTAAGTATGAATCAAACAATATTTATAACTATTGCAGGTATGAAATCCATTAAAAGAAGCGAGAGTATGAGTGTCTTTTTTGACGGATTTGTTCATAGTTCTACTGCATTGTCCGAATTTATTGATCAGATGATGGGCATAATAAGGAAGAGAAAGAAGATTTTATTTGTATGACAATTAAACCCAACTTTGCGGAGATGTATCCGGTTGAGGCTCATACAGGTTTGTACCAGATTGGTTTTCAAAAAGTTTATAGAAGAATTTAGATTATTATTTTATTTTCGGCATAAAAATGTTAAAGGAGAGGGAGAGAATTTAACTTATGAAGTGACCTTTGACTATAAAAATAAACTTGTATCATACATGGTTGATGTTAATACATCAGATTTCAATTTTGTGTGTACTTGTGCAAAGTTTGAAAATGCAGGGCTGCTGTGCGTGTTATATCTTATGAAACAAAAATTCTTCATGAAGACAATTCTTGAGAAGTATATCTTACCAAGATGGATATTAAGTTTCCGATACACTACTTATGAAAGGGTTATAACACGTGACTCTAAACTACAAAAATATAATAACCTCCTATTAGTTATCCATTTTTCCCTTCCATTTGGTTGTTTGCCATTTTTATATTGTGAAGTTTGCAGATGCTGGACAAATGAATACCGTGGAAAAATAGTTCTATCATTAGTTGTTTTTCTATAGTAGTTGTGAGTGTATTATATAACCCAACTCAATACTGTGGAGAATTATTGGTGACTTGTAATGCTGAGGAAAGGGAAGATAAAAGATGAGAAATCATCTAGACAGAGGTTATTGCATATATGACAAAAAGATGTAAATGGGATGAGGTTGATGGGAGAGATGGATAGAGATAATACATATTAACATAAAAAAAATACTTTTTTTTGTTACCATATTAGTGGTTTTATACCAAAAAGTGTATATATCAATTATTTTCTCCTACTATAAGTAAGTGACAATATATTTATTAATTATACATAATTTTATTATTATAAAAATATTGTTATTTGTCATCAAATTTGATATTTTTCTTTAAAACCTATTAATGATATTTGATCAACTAATTGGCAACATATACAGTATGTCATATTGGTACCATTATTTAGATGCACTATAAAATTTCCGAATTAAATATTAAAAAAATGTACACTAAAAAATATATGGATCATGACCATTCATTTGTCTTATTAAATAAATTGTATATACTCATTTCATACTTTAATTATTATATATAAATGGTTATTATAATTATTATTTGTACAAAGTCTTCATTGTTACTACAATTATCAACTAGACAGAGGTTATTGCAGTTATGACAAAAAGATGTAAATAACATGTTTACTAGGTGACCATATATCCAAAAATGTATATATCAATTATTTTCTCTTATTATACGTAACAATATATTAAATAATTATATTTTTTTTAATTATTATAAAAATATTTTTTTTGTCATCAAATTTAATATTTCCTTCAAAATAGCTCATATTTTATCACACAATTCGGTAACATATACCATATGTCACATTGGTACCATTATGATGCAGTATAAAAATTTATGAATTAAATATTAAAAAAGATGTCAACTAAAAAATGTATGGACTAAGCATGCATGTATGTCTTGCTTTGTCTTATTAAATAACTTGTGTATACTAATTTTATACTTTTATTACTATCTTTAAATGGTTCAAATGAGTTCAAATTCACAAAAATATAGTAAAATAAGGGGTTTATATGTATATAAGTACAATACAAACTTTTAATAACAATTAGTGTTTAATGACTCTTCAATAATATTTTTTTAACACAAGATCACATATTTTTAACAAACTAACACACACTATGTTTAACTGCTGATTTCACTGGGTATCTGCTTCTAATTATGCATTGCAAATGCAAAACCTTGCCAGTGTAGCAATAATTATAGGCAAAAAAACATACTAATATTATATTGCAGTCAAACATGCCCATGCAATCTCTTGAACATATGAAGAGATATTGAACAAGGGACTCGAAAAATAATTATGGTCAACAATAAAAAATATTAAAGACTTAAATTCAAATAAAAATTAAATGTTAAAAACTGCAAATATTTTTAAAGCAAAGGCCATGGATAGCCCTCAGCCATGAGAAAAATAAGGAATATAATGTAATTTAAGTTTAATGTCAAATAAGGAATATCATGTGATTAAAGTTTAATGTCAAATCTTGGATAACATACAAAAATATTTGAATATTGACCAATGCCAGAGCAAAAATTATTCATTACTCCTTACATACAGAAACCAAAACAATTAGAGTTAAAGTAACAATAACTCGGACAATTAACATCACCAATTTACTGCCCATAATTGTTTTTTTATAAAAGTGAACTTAGACCTAAATATAAATGTACACACTAATTCATTTGGTACAAGAGTGCAAAGTAAATATATTTTATTAGAAACATTTACTAGATCAAAAACTCCAAGTTTTGTATTAATTAAAAATTGTGAAATTAAATATATAAGTCAAAATCATATTAAAAATAATTACTAATTAATACTAGTGTCAAGTGTTGAAAATAGTGTAAAAATAGTGGGCAAGAGTTGTATATTTATCATTGAATTATAAGCAAATTAATAAATGCAGACATTCACTTAAAAATAGATTAGTAACGAATTTCATGTACCAAAATTTAGATGGGAGTTTACACATCATACCTTTCAATTAATATTAATAATAATTAATAATAATAATAATAATTAATATTATTGTTAATATTATTAAGAGTAATAGTAAATTTTCTTAGACTTTTTTCAATTTTATTTAAGATTAAAAATTTACGTTAGTTTAATTTCTAAAATTATAATTATAAGCACTAAAATCAATCTATGTAGTTATTTTTAAGATGACAAGTAAAGTAAGATGGGAGATAATATTTTTTTGACAGTATTCAAATTTTATATGTTACATAAAATATAAGTGTAATCAAAATTTAATTCTCTACAAGATATCATGTGTTACTATAATAAAAAGCTTTAGTGGGAATTTAAGTTACAAAAATATAACCTCACTTTCATGATTTCATATACTGGCCACAAAAATATTGTACAAATAAAGGGAATTAACGAGAAATTCTCTCGTAAGCAAAAAATAGCAAGGGTAAGAAAAAAAATTACAAAAGCATAAATATAATTTTGTGCAAGAAATTATATATTACCAAAATATGACGCATACATGTTTTTATATAAAATGTAACACCTTCTATAAGTTTTTACTTTCAAAGTAACGCCACAACGGTTACTAAATGTCATGTCAAACATAAGTTACCAAAACATAACTCCTTTTTGATGGTTATATATTATAGCAACCAAGCACATGATTAAAAATATACATACAACTATTTTGTAATCATTCCTCTGAGAAAGATGCTTAGAAAGATGCTTTGATCGGAAATGTTAGAGAGATTATTTGGTGAGCAAGGGGAGACCCTTGAGAGCAAGAAGAAGAAGAAAAGGTTATCATCTTTCTATAAAATATATGTTTATATTTAGTGTTTTTTTTCATACATAAGATGTGCTAAATTGTGTCATGTCATGTATTTTTACACAGAAAATGCAATTATATATAAATCTGATAAACAATGAAGAAAATGCTCCGAGTACTTCAAAGGTATGATCTTCAATTTTTTGATTAACATAACTTAAACAAATTTATTCATTTTTAGTAGATTACTCACCAAATAAGTGGTTTTATTGATTTCATTAGACTTTGTGATTTCACTCGTTTTGTGTTTAACTTTGATCTATATTGAAAAATAAATCAATTGAGTGCCAACAATATTAAGTACTTCACATTCTTCTATATAATAAGTTTAAAATGGTTTTGTCATATGGGTGGCTTATGATTTTATTTTATGGCTCTATTTTGCTAGGCCTAATTGTGCTGACTACTATGAATTTTTTATGATGCGTTGTAGTTAACTTTTGGTTATATGTCAGCCATGGTGATCCTCGAAACCAAAGGAAAAAAGTTTTTCAAATAGACCGGCTGTGGATGATTGGACGCAGATCTTATCACCAAGAGATCTATACAACCAATAAGATTTTAGAACAAATTATGATAATGCTAAGTGTTATGGCATCATGTCAATTGGCGAAGATGACATACATAAAAGCATTAAATGCATTAAATATAGTGTGTAGTTAACTACCAATCATGTTAATTCGAAACTGAATGACGTTTTCTTTAAATCACAACATGACACAAGTGAAGCTGACACTGTTTGTCCAATTTTCCTATTTTTTTCATAAGGGTTTGTAAAGTTCAGTTATAGAGTATTATATAGATTCTTCTTGACTTCGTGCCCATAACATATTTATATTTTAGTCAAATAAATGTCGCCTAATATTTCTTGTCTTGTATATCGCGATAGGAGTGGGCAGTTTTTCTTTGTGTCATTAATATTATGCTGAGATGTTTTATGAACTATAGAGAAATGACATTAGTGTTAGATGATATCAGCTTCTCTGATAAGACCATTCATGCAAGCTACTTAAACAGGGGCTAAATGCAACCTGTTTTTCTGTTGCTCCAACTAGGTCAAAACCAATTCTTTTACTTAGATACAGAGTTGTACTTCAACGACATTGATTCTACTAGGCAATAGAATCGTGTTAGAGGCCCTACAACAAGGTAGTAATCACTTTGACCTAGATTTTATAGAACGATGTCCCATCTTAAAGTCAAAACAAATTCTTTCACTTTGATCACTTTGAACTGTCCCATCTTAAAGTCTTCTCTCCGAGTCTTCGTACAAACCATATAACCTGTATATCCAAATATGAATCCTCACTCCATAATTCTTCTAATGATAATACTCAGATTCCTTTCACGAAACGTTGTTGCCTAGTGCAACGGGTCTGGTTCATAGACAATTAACTTTGATCCACGTTTTTGTATTATATCGTTGATTACATGGTTAAGCTTGCAACAAATTTATCGCTTCGAACATTGCATGTAAATAAAAAATTGTACTTTCACTAGAATATTTTCATGTATTTAGACAACGTCTTCATTGTTACTACAATTATCATGTAGAGACAGGTTATTGTAGTTATGACAAAAAGACGTAAATCGGATGAGGTTGATGGGAGAGACTAATACATATCATTGCGTACATGGGAGAGACGAGTACATATCTTTGCGTACATTAATATAAAATATGTACTTTATTGTGGTTACCACATGTATGTCATAACCATTCCTTTCACTTATTAAATAACTTGTATATACTCATGTCATACTTTAATTATTAAATTTAAACGGTTCAAATGAGTTCAAATTCACAAAAATATAATAAAATAAGGAGTTTACATGTATATAAGTAGAATACCAACTTTTAATAACAATAAATATTGAATGACACATCAATAATATTTAAATGTGAAAAACCACAAATATTTTTAAAGCAAGGGCCATTGATGGCCTCGGCCATGAAAAACAAGGAATGTCATGTGCCACACAGCAAAAAATATTCCTTATATACAGATGCATAACAATTAGAGTTAAAGTAATAATAAGTGGTTCAATTTAGAACATGCGTGTGTATTGCAGCTTTATAAACCTAGTTATATTAAAATAATGAATAAACATGTCCATTACGATGCCTTATAAAGCTAGTTATATTAAAATAATGAATAAACATATCCATTACAATTAGATTAGAGTTAAAGTAACAATAACTAGTTCAATTTAGAACATGGGTGTGCATTGCACTCTTATAAAGCTAGTTATATTAAAATAATGAATAAACATTACGGCCCATAATTAGTTTTTTTAAAAGTGAACCTAGACAAAAATATAAATGTATACCACAATTCATTTGGTGCAAGTGCCCAAGGTAAATATATTTTATTAGAAACATTTACTAGATCACAAACTCCAAGTTTTGTATTGACTCAAAATTGTGAATTGAAATATATAACTAAAATCATATTACAAAGGCTTACCATGTAATATCCAATCTAATTATGTGTCCAAGTATAAGCAAATCAATGAATTACATGCATGAACGTAGACACTCAATTAAAAATATATTAGTAACAAATTTCATGCACCAAAATTTAGATTCGAGTGTACATGTCATATCTTTCAATTAATATTAATAATAATAATAATAAATAATAATAATAATATTTAATATTATTGTTAATATTATTAAGAGTAGAAGTAATTCTGCATAGAATTTTTTCAATTTAATATAAAATTAGAAAATTTACATTAGTTAAATTTCTCAAATTATTACTTTAAGTACTAAAATCAATTTGTGTAGTCATTTTTAAGATGAAAAGTAAAGTAATACCGAAGATAATATTGTTTCACTGTATACAAATTTTAGATGTTACATAAAATATAAATGTAATCAAAATTTAATTTTGTACAAAATATTATGTGTTAGTATGATAAAGCTTTAGTGAGAATTTAAGTTACCAAAATGTAACCTCATTTTCATGAATTCAAATACAAGCTACCAAAATATTGTACAAATAAATAGAAATCATTTTTTTACAAAAAAATAAAAATATAATTTTGTGCAACAAATTATATATTACCAAAATATGATGTCATGATAAGGTCAAAATATATATTTTTATATAAAAAGTAAGGCCTTCTATGTGTTTTTATTTTCAAAGTAATGTCCCTGTTATATTCCACCAACACATAAAGTTTTTTTAATGGTTATATTCCACCAAGCACATGATAAAAAACTACATTCAACTTTTGTAATCATACTTCTTAGAAAGATGCTTAGAAAGATGTTTTAATGGGAAATGTTAAGAGAGATTATTTGGTGAGCCAGAAGAAGAAGAAAAGGTTATCATCTTAAAAAATATATGTATGTTTACATTTAGTATTTTTTTCATCCTGGATAAATTATGGCATGTCATGCAATTATAAATTTGATAAAGAACAAAGCTTTATACCAGTACATGGCACTGCCTATTTGTAAATTGTTATTATAAATATTTTAATTTTAATTTTATTTATTTTTAAATATTTTAATATTATTCTAAATAAATTTAACTTCAGTTAATTTTATAAATTAAAATTAAAAATGTATCTTATAATATACATATTATATTTTACTTTATGTTTTGATTTCAAAATAATATTTTTTATTTATATTTTTAAATAATTTTTTCTATAGTTGTATCTCATACATTTATTTATCTTTTTAATTATTTCATTTTTCCTAAAATATGATTCTAATAAAAAAATTTGTAATTAAATACTCAATGTGTCTTGTGAATTCAAGTTTTTTTTAATGGAATGTTTGTTTGTTGTAATATCTCATGTAATAATTAATTGATGTAATTTATGTGTACATTATTTAGGTATTTGTTCTTATTATTTGTTCTTTTGTCTTTATAACTTTTTAATATTTGTTTTTGGTTTTTATTTAAAGTAATTACATATAATAAATGATTAGAATGAATTTTTATAAACAAATTACATCTTTATTTCTTGAATTTATTAGGAAAACTATTGTTTTTTTAAAAAAATAATTTTTTTTGTACTTTGAACTCTGTATGTATTAATTAATTGATATAACTTATTTGTACATTTTTTTATATTTTTTTATTTATAAATTTGTTCTTTATGTTTGTTTGTTTATATAGCTTTTTGATATTTGTTTAGGATTTTTGTATAAAATAATTACATATTATAAATGAGTAAAATTGGTATAATTGAAAAAACAACATTTTTATTTCATGAGATTAGTTATACTTTGAACTTAAGTACTTCAACTTAAACTTGTGTGAGGTTGTTTTAGTAATTTGTTTCATTTTTCTTGAAATATTATTTTGTTTTGTTGTACTTTGAACTTCATATATTAATTAATTGATGTAACTTAATTGTGTATTTTTGTTATTTTTTATTTATGTAATTATTCTTTATATATGTTTGTTTGTTTCTATCATTTTTTTATATTTGTTTATGGGTTCTTTATATTTTTTTATTTAAGTTTAAAATTTAAAAATGAGAATATATACATTATAACTATCAAAGTAGTAATTTAAACAAATGACTAACACATGATAATTAAAAATAAATGTCGATATTCTATAATTTTTAATTTCACTTAAAACTCATAAAGATACTTAATTTAATTATATTTATGTCTGAATATTAAATACCCCCACTTTTTTTAGACAATAAAATATACTTAAATATCAAACTAAAACTACAAATTTTATTCATGTTTCTAATAAGTCTCAAATAAGCATAGGCAATTTTTTAATCTCAAACATAAATAGCATTATATAGCAAATCTTGAGAGCGTTCCTATATAAACATAATCACTAAAATATTATTCCAAACTAAGCTAGTCCTTGTTCCAAAAGCTTAGTATCTCAAAATTTTGTAAGTAATTAACCAAAGAGCCCAGCAAGAAACAGCTCGGGCCAGGTGACACAGTTTTATAATTTTCCTTACGAAGATATCATAAGTGTGTGCCCTTGCATTCTCTAAGTATAAAAAGCAACTTCCCAAACTATATGCACAAAAATATTTTAAAGATTTTAAAATAAAGTAAAGTGTTAAGAGTTAACTTACCTCAGTCACTTGAATGAATCCAAATATAATGCCAAATAATCCTAATTTAAATACATGAAGCAAAATATAATTAATATATAATACCAATTATTTTAAAAATGACATGTATATAAGATGAGGCATAATAACTTTGTCCACACATGTATTCTCAGTGTAAAGGTCACTAATGATAAAATTATACAACCCTTATACTAAATGTTCATGCTGACAATAAGGGAAAAATAAATAAATAAAACATGTAAGTAAACTTCTTAAACTTATAAATATTAACATATACTTATGTATATAAAAATATATATAACTTATGAAAAACACATTATTTGCATAATCACATTATTCCTGAAATATAATAATAATAATAATAATAATAATAATAATAATTATAATAATAATAATAATAATAATAATAATAATAATAATAATAGACATAATAATAATAATAATACATGAGGGACAAGTGCATAAATCATTTAGTGAGAGAGGAAAGGTGTAAAGTATCTTAACAACAAATATACCATTCCAAAAAATTCAATTTTTCATAATATGCAAAAACTATTTTTAATTATTTATAACATAAATATATTAATATACATTTGTAAAAAGAATTTTCTCACGTTTACCTTGCATAAAATGTAATTACACACAAATATTTATGTACAAAATACTATGACATAACTCATGTGAAATTAATAACTAAAATTTGTTGATGTGATTACATTAGAAAATAATTACCAAAACTAGCACATAGATAACAAAACTTATAAACACCTATAAAATAACAAGTAAAATAAGGTGTTTAATGGTAGGTTTGTAGGCAAGACCTCTAACTATGGCACATAGACTTAAATAGCATGGAAAGAAATTAGCAGTGTCAAAACATATATACATTCATATGGGAGAACTTAATTATATATACAAGTCAGAGAGTGAAAATACATGTAATATTATAAAATATAGAATGAAGTAGAACCTACCTAGTAGGATAGTCACTGTACAAAGAGAAAAATAAAATTAATAAGGATTATATAGAACTATTGGTTGAACTTATTTCCTAATTTACTGTGCATGTACTCACCCAGCATTTCAAATTCATACCCACTTTCAGTGAACACTCTTATGAGCACTGCTACTTTTTACCCACTAATAACAACAAACTTAAAAATTAAAACAAAAGATAATTATTATTTTTAAATGTAATTATTTTAATTTTCAAAACATATAACTCTATCAAATAAATTTTATAATTTACAAGAACAATTAATATCAATATATAAAATACAAAATATTTTAATATAAAAATCTCGGATATTACTTTCTACCCTCCTTAAAAAAATTTGCTCTCAAAATTTAAACATGTAAAACATATTTAAATATACCAAAAATATTTCATTGTCAAGAAACACAAACCAAAAATAGAAGTAGTTTTTTTATAACACACCCAACTAAACTCACACGCCACCGCATGCACATAACTTAGGTCAAGCATCACTACTCACACGTCAAGCCTAGTCTAAAGTAAGGTAACCTAGGCTCTCAATACCATCTAGGCTCTGAATACCAACTCTAATACCCGAACTTTTTTTAAACAATAAATTATACCTAAATATCAAACTAAAACTACAAATTTTATTAATGCTTACCATAAGTCTCAAATAAGCCTACACAATTTTTTATTTCCAAACATAAATAGCATTATATAGCAAATTTTGAGAGAGGCGCCTCAAATACAAACATAATCACTAAAACATTATTCCAAAGCAAGTTCAAATCAAGTTCACCTTTAACATGTGCCAAAAGCTAAGCACCTGAAAGTAATGAGCCAAAGAGCCCAACAATAAAATAATTCTAAACTAGTGGATCAAGTATCTTAATTTTATAAAACCAAAATTATTATCTGAAAATTCATATGACATAAAATATAACATAATTCTACAGCTCGCTAAGCCACAAATACCTGCTAGCACAGTATCAAAAGTTCATGATTTCTGTCAATAATGGGCCCCTTACTAAGGTGTTATAGGTTTGTGCCCTAACGAAGGCATCATAATTAGCACTCTATTCCGTAACTATAAGCAATCACTAATTGGTTCACAAGTGAATTCTTGTATCTAAAACACTCTACTTGATCCATAAATTTTTATATAAAAATAGTGCAAAAATATATTAAATATTTTAAAATAAAGTAAAGTATGAAGAGTTAAGTTACCTCAGTCACTTCAATGAATCCAAATATAAGTGCCAAATAAATCCTAATTTAAATAGATGAAACAAAATATAACTAATATATAATACCAACTATTTTAAAAATGACATTTACATAAGATGAGGGCATAGTCAGTATGTCCCCACATATTGTAAGTGCAAAGGTCAGCTAATGATAAAATTATACAACAATTATGCTAAGTGCTCATTAGGACAACAAGGGAAAAATAAATAAATAAAACACCTAAGTAAACTTCTTGTACTTATAAATACAAGCTAGCATATACTTATGTACACAAAAAATTATATTACTTATAAAAAACACAATAACTTCCTAATCACATTATACCTCAAATATAATAATAATAATAATAATAATAATAATAATAATAATAATAATAATAATAATAATAATAATAGTACATGAGGGATAAGTGCATAAATTATTTAGTGGGAGAGAAAAGGTGTAAAGTATCTTAACAACAAGTATACCATGTGATTTCCAATCTAAAACTAATTCCAGCAAATTCAAATTTTCTCAATATGCAAAAACTATTTTTAATTATATATAACATAAAAATATGAATGTACATTTGTAAAAAGAACTATCTCATATTTACCTTGCATAAAACTATGACATAACTCATGTGAAATTAATAACTAAAATTTGTTGATGTGATTACATTAGAAAATAAATACCAAAATTAGATAGATAAAAAAAACTTATAAACACCTATAAAATAACAATAAAATAAGCTCTTTAATGATAGATATGTAGGCAAGGCCTTTAACCATCGCACATACACTTAAATAGCATGGAAAGAAATCAAGAGTGTCAAAACGTATATACATGAAACAGGGGAGCATTTAATTGTATATACAAGTCACATAGTAAAACATGCATGTAATATTATAAAATATAGAATGAAGAAGAACGGACCTAGTAGGAGAGTCAGTGTACAAAGAGAAAAAAAACTAGTAAGGATTATATAGAAGAGAAAACGGGGCATGAGGACAATCTTAAGTTTGTCCCCTAAGGTTATAAAAATAGGACGTCTTTCAGTATATACATATGTTTCATCAATTAATTCATAAACACGTCTCTAACCTCACCTCTCTCCCTCCCTCGAAATCCAAAACCGTACTCCCTTAAAATCCAAATTCACCAGTCATGTCTTAGTCCAATCCTAAAATTAGGATTTTTTTCATTAAATTAATGGAGAACGATGAACATAGTCGGTGTATATACGAGCCTGAGGAAAAATAGCAGTTATCACATTATGAAGATTTTGAAGATGAATCACACAACTGTATTCAGGAACCAGATTCTATCACAGATGAAGGCTGTCATGTTGATTCATAAGTGCCTCAAATTGGTATGGAATTTCTTACTAGTGAAGTAGCTTACAATTTTTATAAGATTTTTTCTTTGAAACAAGGATTTGCTACACGAAAATATTCATTTACTAAATTCCAAGATGGTACGGTTATAAAGAGATATTTCGTGTGTAACAAAAAGGGCTTTAAAGGGCCTGATAAACGAGAGTTGGGGAGGGAAGTAAAACGAAAGAGAGAAACATGAAATTCGAAGGCTCAACAGAATTAGTTAAAGTGCAACTGTTTACAAATGAGACAGTCTCTTTTGTCTTAGCAAATGAGACAGATACTATATATTCAGCAGAATGTAAGTTGCAGAGATATAAACATGCAATGCTGGAAATATGTTAATGCACGAACACCAAATCTTTTCACTTGGTTCGGCCCCTATACCTAGTCTATGGCCTACATCCAAGTCCCCATGCCAACTAGCATAGAGAATGTATTATATCCACTTAAATAAAGTACTTACAAACTTCCCTTGATTACAATCTTGGCCCTGAATGAAAGCACCCTTTCCCTAGCACACAGCTACCTAGCACACAGCTACTTGGCCTTGATCTTGTAATCAATATTCCCACAACCCGGGACAAGTGATACAATACACCTTTCTTTCAAATACAAAGATAATAATGTGAAAGATTACAACTCGACTATAAACTCTTAATTAACTGGATAATCAATGAATGTAATTAAGAGGATGTTTTTCTCAGAAAGATATAAGATGGAAAGTGCAGAGAGTTGTATTTCTGAAAAACATCAAGTCGGTTTATATAGAAAACGTGTAACGGATATAATGGATTTCAAACTCTTTTAAAGATAATAAAAGATAAGATTAGGTTTGAAATATTTGAATGTGTAAAACAAGTAATCCGTTAGAATTGTTTCTTGAAAGAGATAAACCTGAGAGAGATAAGGAATTTGAAATATGTTAGGTTTATCTAAGATAGAGTTTGTTTTTGAAAAGATAAGTCAAAGGTTATCCAGTTAACTAAGTTAACATTAAACAAAACTCTAATACTTATCTAACTAACTAACAATCTGATTTGATGTAGACTTCTTCAATGCATCATCAGAAATCACGGATTAACATTCTCCCCCTTTTATGATGATGCCAAGGGTAAAGAAGTGTTATGCTCCCCCTATCAAAAACACTTTAATCTCCTGTTGCAATATGTTAGATAGTAACAGTGTATATATGCAACAATCAGTTGATAAACATGAGAATATGCAAATGAAACATATGACTAATCAAATGAGATAGGTAAACAAATGGGACAGCAAATAAGATTAAAAACCAAGATTAAAAACCAAGCACTCAACAGTACTTAAAGTTATAAAACCTTAAATATTTAATCCAGCACATAAACCAGTGCTATCCAACCTATCCAACAGATAATTAAACCAAGTATCAAGAAGCAATCGTCTTAAAACAAACCAACACAAACACACAATCGTCTTAAATCAAACCAACACATTAAAAATTTCTCCCCCTCAACATCATAAAAGGCGGGTAAAGGAACTAGTCAGAATCATCAACATCAACAGGAGCAGATTCTCGAGTCTTTCGCTTTCCCTTGTTGTGGTAAACTGGAGACGCACCATACTCGGAGAACAGTTTGTCTAACTTGCCTTCATCTGGAGCTTTCCCATCTCTCTTGCGAAGCCATTCTAGAATATATGAACGATATTCAGCACGAGTCATCCCAAAAGCTTCAGGTGGAGGAACTGCAGGCAGGGGCAAAGGGGAAGTAATCTCGGCTAGAGTCATATCACCAAGCCAATCCTTCTTCTGGTGCCATGGCATGCTACGGGTAGAGACCTGCTGAGATATGTACTTGGTTTCTGTACCAAGTTTATAGAAGAGCTTGACAAATTCTTCCTCCCACGCCTTGGCAGTGGTAACCATCCCCTCATGAAGCACACCAAATTCAAAATCTATAGCCCTACTCACCTTCTTATCATGGACATGTAAAATCTCCAACTTAGCATTTATTGATTCAAGAGAAGCAGTAACAGATTTATTAAACATCTCATAGGAAGCACGCATCATACTTACTTGAGAAGTCAAGGATGCCAGGGACTTAATAGAAGCAAACTGGGTTTTAAGAGACTCTAAAAGTTTGTTGTTTTCAGAAACTTTTGACAACAACGAGTTCAACAAAACAGAATCCTCTTGATCAGGATCGGACATATAATGAGGAGAATCAGGAAACGAACCAAACGACTTATGACCCTCACCAAAAATAAGAACACCAGACTCAATAATCTCAATATTATTGGCAGACAGGACAGACAGATCAAACATAGTAGACACTGGCTCAGTTCTATCATCATCAGAAATAATAGAAAAATGTCTAAAGATCTTTGTCAACAAAGCAGGAAAAGACAAGTTCATAGACTCATGAGACGCACAATGACTCATGTATTTGATAATCAACGAAGCAATATCACAAGGAGTTTTAGTCATGAAAACCGAAATTAAAACAACATCTTGATAAGTAACACGGTCACGACCGCTCTTACGAGGCAAAATATTTGTATGAAACAATTTAAAAAGCAATAAAGCAAGTGGAGTAAGATCATGTACCATGGGCTTAAGAGAGGTACCGATAAAGTTCTCACCAAGAATCACTTTCAGTTGTTCTTCATACTGTAATCCTGGAAACTCCATGAATGCTGCATGCGTGGTATACGGACAGACACCGGAGCACGAAATACCACAAACTCGAGACAACATATTAGCATTGAACACAATCGGAACACCTTGAACCTCAGAATAAACCATATCCTCCTTCATCATTGAGAAATTAGAATAAAATTCCCGAACCAAAGAAGGGTAAATAACATCTGGTGGGGATAAAAGAGATTCACAACCGAGAGCGGAGAATAAATCAACAACACCCACTCGCTGAAGCAGAGAAAGATCACAAATTCGTTCTTTAAGAATGGGTTTTGACACGATTTTAGGCTGAGAAGATTTTTCGGGTGACATTGGAGTAGAAGTATCAGGATTAGTTCTTTGACGTTTAAGAGAAGAAGACGATGGGTTAGGGGTTTTAGCGGGTTTAGATTTAGATCGAGTATGAGGGGTCGACATTGTTGAAGAATAAGAGAAACGAAAGAGGAAAAGAAAAAGAAGTTGAGATTAAATAAGATAGGAGAAGAATATGAAGAGTTAGAAGTGAGATAGAAGTAGAAAGGTGGAGTGTATCTCGAAAAACGAGAAGACACACAGAGATTGAGAAGAAACAGATGGAGTAGTCAAATCAAAGTTAAAGACTTGAAGGAAAATGCATGCAACTCGGTTCAGTTCCAAAGTTCAAGAGTCCCATCAAATAATTACATATAAAATATATAATTAAGACTGAAACACGCAAACTAATTAAACCAAACACGGTAATTAATTCACAAAAATTCATCAATAAATTCCATAGATAAATCAGCATTAAATTAATCAATTAATTAAACACTCGATTATACAATTTCAGTCATAAAGATGAATTATGCAAATAATTGACACACATAAACTAAATAGAATGCATGCAGGGATGTAAAAATGAATTAATGAGAAATAGTGCACATATCAAGTTCACGTCTCATAAGACAAAACCGGTCTTCACCTAAAGGTTTGGTGAAAATATCTGCTCTTTGCTTATCAGTTGAGATATAAATTAACTCAATATTACCTTTTGAGACATTATCTCGCAGAAAATGGTGACGAACATCAATATGTTTAGTACGAGAATGCATAACAGGATTTTTAGAAATATTAATAGCAGAGGTATTATCATAATAAATTGGAATATTTGTATAAGAAATACCAAAATCCTGCAATGTTTGTTGCATCCACAAAATTTGAGCACAGCAACTACCAGCTGCAATGTATTCTCCTTCAGCAGTAGAAAGAGCTACAGATGTTTGCTTTTTACTGTGCCATGCAACCAAACAATCACCTAAATATTCACACGCACCACTTGTGCTTTTTCTATCAACCTGTGACCCTGCATAGTCAGCATCTGAAAAACCAATTAAGTTAAAAGAAGTAGAACTAGGATAAAATATTCCAAGATCTCTAGTTCCCTTAAGATACTTAAAAATCCGTTTAACTGCATTCAGATGAGATTCTTTCGGTTGAGATTGAAAACGAGCACAAAGACAAACACTATACATAATATCAGGACGAGAAGCAGTTAAATATAATAACGAGCCAATCATACCTCGATATTTAGTAATGTCTACAGGTGTACCTTGTTCATCTTTAGTGAGCTTGACAGATGTACTCATCGGAGTAGCTTTAGCAGAAATATTTTCTAATGCAAATCTCTTAAGCAAATCATTCACATACTTACTTTGATGTATGAAAATACCTGCAGCAGATTGGTTAATTTGCAAGCCTAGAAAATATTGCAATTCACCCATTAAACTCATATCAAATTCTTTATGCATGCAGTTAGAAAACCACTTACACAAAGATTCATCAGTTGATCCAAACACAATATCATCTACATAAACCTGTACTAATAGAAAATGATGGCGTTTATGAAAAATAAAAAGAGTTGGATCGAGTGTACCACGAGTGAAACCATTCTTTAGCAAAAACTGACTGAGACGCTCATACCAACATCGTGGGGACTGTCTCAATCCATAAACAGACTTTTTGAGCTTGTAGACATAGTGTGGATATTTTTCATGAATGAAACCTGGAGGCTGCTTCAAATAAACTTCTTCCTTAAGATGACCATTTAAAAATGCGCTTTTAACATCCATTTGATAAAGCTTGAATCCTTTGTGAGCTGCAAATGCCATTAGAATCCGAATAATGTTACCATCTTCATCCTTCTTGTTCTTGAAAACCCAACGAGTACCGATGACTTTTGCATTAGAAGGAGGAGAGACAAGTTCCCAGACTTGACATCGTTCAAACTGGTTCAATTCTTCTTGCATGGCAACCGACCAACATTCATTTGCAACAGCTTCTTGAGCATTTTTCGGTTCAAATTCAGCAACAAAAGCACAGAATGCACATAAGTTATGAAGCCTGCTTCGCGTAGAAATCCCTTGATCTAAATCAGTAAGAAGATTATCTGGTGGATGATTCTTCACAGTCCTAGAAGACTTAGGAAGTTGAAAATTACTCATTTCTTCCTCATTAGAATTATCTGCCTGGAAATGAATAGGAGTTGTCTCATTCAAAAGAGACTGCCTCATTTCCGCTTGTGAAGATTTATCCAGAGGAGTAACAGAATTTACATTTGAAATACTATCGGGAGTCTTTGGAGAGCCAGAAGATTCATCTGAAGCTTGAGTAGATCCCAAAGAATTATCAGAAGACTGAGATGGACCTGGAGAGTCTTGACTGCTTGATTTGTCAAAATGAGACTGTCTCTTTTCAGAATGAGACTGTCTCATTTGGGAATGAGACGATAGATCCGCAACATCTTCTTCAATTTGAGATATCTTCAAGGCAGATTCATTAAATGTAATGTTGATAGATTCTTCAACTTTGAGCTTGATAGAATTATAAACTCTATAGGCCTTGCTTGTAGTAGAATATCCCAAGAAAATTCCTTCCGTAGACTTAGCATCAAATTTTCCTCTAGTGTTCTGTGTATCTAAGATAAAACATTTTGAACCAAATACTCGAAAATAACTGATGTTAGGCGTTTTATTCTTAAGCAATTCATAAGGAGTTTTAAGCAAAATAGGACGAATAAGCACTCTATTTAATACATAACAGGAAGTGTTTACCGCTTCTGCCCAGAATTTACGCGGCAGATTACTTTCATGAAGAAGAGTACGAGCAGTTTCCTGTAGAGTTCTGTTCTTGCGTTCAACAACTCCGTTTTGTTGAGGTGTACGTGGGGCAGAGAATTCATGAGTAATGCCTCTAGATTTGCAGAAAGTCACGAAATCTTTCTCAAATTCTCCTCCATGATCACTACGAATAGTCTTGAGCTTTAAGGAATACTTAGTCTCAAGGTTAGTAATAAGATCTTTGAATTCACTAAAAGCTTCATCTTTAGTACGCAAGAATAACACCCAAGTAAAACGAGAGTAATCATCTACTATAACAAAAGCATAATTCTTACCTCCCAAACTTACATATCTTTCTGGACCAAAAAGATCTAGATGTAACAATTGCAGAGGAACAGAAGTTGATACTTTATTCTTCGCAGTAAAGGAAGTTTTCACCTGTTTTCCAAGCTGGCAAGCTGAACATGGTTCCAACTTCTTGAATTTCAGCTTTGGTAAACCTCGAACTAACTCATGTGAAGATATCTTTCGAAGTAGATCCATGTGAACATGACCAAGACGCCTATGCCAAAGATTATGTTGTTCTTGAATGGTAGCTAGACAGATTTCTTCTTGCTGTTCATCAAAATCTAACACAAAGATGTTTCCCTTTCTTTTGGCTACTAAAGCAAACTCGTTAGCTTTATTACCGATATAGCAAACATCTTTATCAAACTTAACACTATGACCAGCATCAGTTAACTGACTTACGCTAATAAGATTATATTTAAGACCATCAACTAAACGAACATTGTTAATAGCAAACTTGTCGTTACCTATGGTACCTTTACCTACAATACGTACGGTAGTGGAATCTCCAAGAGTAACTAAGCCTCCCTCTTTAGCGATTAATGAGAGAAACTTTGATTTATCTCCAGTCATGTGACGAGAGCAACCGCTATCAATAATCCACTTGTTTCGAGGAACATGGACTTTAAAACAGACCTGCAAAAGATCCTTTATCTCTTAGGTACCCATGTGACTTTGGGTCCTTGAATGTTAGTATCATAAATCTTATACAAATGCCTGTCAGATTTCTTAATCCACATTTGAACAATATTAACAGATTTATGTACAGATTTATATCTAGTTGCTGAGTTAGTATCGTGGCCCTTAATACCACATAACCGAGATGCAGAATTGGTGTGACCAGATTTGCCACAGTCTTGACATTTTTCATAAGGCATCTTGTATTTCATAGGAGTTCTTTTGTATCCACTTTGAAAAACCTTCTTTTTGTTGGCTGATCCATACCCCAAACCTTCTTTGTCAAGAGAAGATTTCTGTTGGGCAAGTAAAGCATTCAAGGTTCCTTCTCCATGAAAGCATTTGGCTAGATCAGTTTCCAGCTGGGCAACCTTTTGCTTGAGTTCAGGAACTATAGAATCAGAGGATGCATTTGCTTCAGCAGAAAAAGTTTCCTTCTTTAATGCATCAAGACATGCATCTTTCATTTCGATCTCATTTTTGAGGTAGTTGACTTCTTCTTTCAGCTTAGAGACCTTCTCAGATAGTAGCTTATTTTCTTCTACTAAGAATTCATCTTTGATGGAATCATCAACCTCATTAAGAACCTCACTCAATGCTTGTTTAAGATAAGCATTCTTTTCTTTTAATTTTTTATTTTGAGCCTGCAAGGTTAGTACATCCTGAGATATATATGAATTTCTATTAACTTGAACAGTATGTACCTCATCATTGTCACTAGAGTCAGATTCAAATCCGGCAAAGCATAGTTGAGCTAATTCATCGTCTGAGTCAATTTCCACTTCAGAATCATCATCACTCCATGTGAGTAAAGCTTTCTTTTTGGCTTTGAGCTTGTAGCAGTCCTTCTTGAAGTGACCTTTCTTTCCACACTCAAAGCATGCATCCTTGTTTTGATTATTTTTGCCTTCCTTGTTTGAACTAGGTCTGAATTCTTTCTTTGGAAGTGAAGACTTCATGGGTCGTTTAGATGTATTCTTTTTGGCCAGAAATTTGTGGAACTTCTTAGTGAGAAGTGCAATCTCCTCATCAGAATCTTCAGAAGAATCACCTGCATCTGCATTAAGAGCCAGAGTTTTCTTGCGAGGAGCTTCATCTTCTTCATCATATCTGCGTAGTTGGTTCTCGAATTCTTCCAATTCACTGAAAAGTGTTAGAGTATCCATAGTTGAAAGCAGTGTTGAATCCTGCAGAATGGTAACCTTTGGAGCAAACTTCTTTGGCATTGCTCTGAGGATTTTCCTATTTATCTCAGATTGAGGAATGATCCTTTCCAGAAGTGAGATGGAATTCATTAATGTCAGAAACCTCCCTTGAGCATCTCGAACACTTTCATCTCTTTCCAACCTGAAACCTTCATAGTCACTCATTAGCATACTTAATTTTACTTCACGTACCTTAGACGTGCCTTCGTGGCTGACTTTGATCGTATCCCAAATCTGTTTGGCAGTAGTACATGCTGAAACTTTTCTTAATTCTGTAGCTACCATGCCATTGAGAAGTGAGTTCATAGCTTTAGCATTGGAATTCATTGCGTTCACTTCTTCGGGAGAGAGATCCTTAAGAGATTTTGGCTTCCCTTCTTCCATAGGAATTGTGAAACCATTTTCTACAGCATCCCATTCAAATGCATCACGCTGGAGAAAGGTTTTCATCCGAAACTTCCAGTCATTGTAGTTTTCAGCACCATGAAGCAGTGGTGGATAATTGTTTGAATACCTATCTGGTTGAGCCATGGATCGCTAGCAAAATAAACACTAAAAAGAGAATTAAATGCACCTGCTCTGATACCAAATGAAATTCGAAGGCTCAACAGAATTAGTTAAAGTGCAACTGTTTACAAATGAGACAGTCTCTTTTGTCTTAGCAAATGAGACAGATACTATATATTCAGCAGAATGTAAGTTGCAGAGATATAAACATGCAATGCTGGAAATATGTTAATGCACGAACACCAAATCTTTTCACTTGGTTCGGCCCCTATACCTAGTCTATGGCCTACATCCAAGTCCCCATGCCAACTAGCATAGAGAATGTATTATATCCACTTAAATAAAGTACTTACAAACTTCCCATGATTACAATCTTGGCCCTGAATGAAAGCACCCTTTCCCTAGCACACAGCTACCTAGCACACAGCTACTTGGCCTTGATCTTGTAATCAATATTCCCACAACCCGGGACAAGTGATACAATACACCTTTCTTTCAAATACAAAGATAATAATGTGAAAGATTACAACTCGACTATAAACTCTTAATTAACTGGATAATCAATGAATGTAATTAAGAGGATGTTTTTCTCAGAAAGATATAAGATGGAAAGTGCAGAGAGTTGTATTTCTGAAAAACATCAAGTCGGTTTATATAGAAAACGTGTAACGGATATAATGGATTTCAAACTCTTTTAAAGATAATAAAAGATAAGATTAGGTTTGAAATATTTGAATGTGTAAAACAAGTAATCCGTTAGAATTGTTTCTTGAAAGAGATAAACCTGAGAGAGATAAGGAATTTGAAATATGTTAGGTTTATCTAAGATAGAGTTTGTTTTTGAAAAGATAAGTCAAAGGTTATCCAGTTAACTAAGTTAACATTAAACAAAACTCTAATACTTATCTAACTAACTAACAATCTGATTTGATGTAGACTTCTTCAATGCATCATCAGAAATCACGGATTAACAAAACAAGAGAATTTTGTAAGGCTCATATGAATATTCATCAAACTAATGGAGGAACTTGGTGCATTAGCAGTTTTTATAAAACACATACACATCCAATGATTGATTCTCCAAAAAAGGATTCTCCAAAAAAGAAGGTGTATTTACGTTCACATCATAAAGAACAGACCAAGATGACCATAGAAGAATATCATAGATGAGAAATTAGGCCGGCTAAAATTTCTCGTTTGCTGAATGGATCTGGTCAACCATCAAATAAAATTACTCTACAACAAAGTTAGTGATCATCTGAGAATTAGCCGAAAAAGTAACATTGGGAGAAAGTGCGGTGTAGTTATAAAAACGTTTGGAGAGACAAGCACAAGATTCTCAATTTTATTATGCAATAGAAATTGATGAGAATCAAGTTTGTAGAAGCATTTTATGGGCAGATGGAAGAGCGAGGAATTCATATATGTTATTTGATGATGTTGTTGTGTTTGACATGACGTACAAAACTAATAGTTTTTCAATGCCGTTTGCACAATTTATGGGTGTAAATCATCGTATGCAATCCACTTTGTTTGGTTGTGCCCTTTTGGTGGATGAGCGTGAAGATACTTTTATTTGGTTATTTGAAAATTGGTTGAAATGTAGGTGCAATTATTACGAAACAAGATCCAGCTATCTGTAGTGCAATTAAAAAGGTTTTTCCGTATACACATCATTGATTTTGTAAGTGGCATCTTGGACTACAGGAGGATGAACATATTCGTTCACTTTGATTTTCGTATAATCCAGAATTTGATGAAATCTACTCTAAATGATCACAAAAAAGTAGAAGCATCGAAGAATCAAAAATATGTTGGACTATGATTAAAGACAAATACCAACACTATTTGAAGAGCCTCTGACAGAGAAACAAAAAAGCGAAAAGAAATATTGGAGATGGTTAGAGACCATGCATGTGCAAAGGCATCATTGGGTGGGAGGTTATTTAGGAAAAACCTTTTTTGCAAGTACCTCTATATTTATGTATCTTTTTATAGTCTTCATATTTTGAGCCATATCTTTCTTTTCGTACAAGATGTTTATTTGCTCATGCTGCTACTTTTATTTGTTAAGTATGAATCAAACAATATTTATAACTATTGCAGGTATGAAATCCATTAAAAGAAGCGAGAGTATGAGTGTCTTTTTTGATTGATTTGTTCATAGTTCTACTGCATTGTCCAAATTTATTGATCAGATGATGGGCATAATAAGGAAGAGAAAGAAGATTTTATTTGTATGACAATTAAACCCAACTTTGCGGAGATGTATCCGGATGAGGCTCATACAGGTTTGTACCAGATTGGTTTTCAAAAAATTTATAGAAGAATTTAGATTATTATTTTATTTTCGGCATAAAAATATTAAAGGAGAGGGAGAGAATTTAACTTATGAAGTGACCTTTGACTATAAAAATAAACTTGTATCATACATGGTTGATGTTAATACATCAGATTTCAATTTTGTGTGTACTTGTGCAAAGTTTGAAAATGCAGGGCTGCTGTGCGTGTTATATCTTATGAAACAAAAATTCTTCATGAAGACAATTCTTGAGAAGTATATCTTACCAAGATGGATACTAAGTTTCCGATACACTACTTATGAAAGGGTTATAACACGTGACTCTAAACTACAAGAATATAATAACCTCCTATTAGTTATCCATTTTTCCCTTCCATTTGGTTGTTTACCATTTTTATATTGTGAAGTTTGCAGATGCTGGACAAATGAATACCGTGAAAAAATAGTTCTATTATTAGTTGTTTTTCTATAGTAGTTGTGAGTGTATTATATAACCCAACTCAATACTGTGGAGAATTATTGGTGACTTGTAATGCTGAGGAAAGGGAAGATAAAAGATGAGAAATCATCTAGACAGAGGTTATTGCATATATGACAAAAAGATGTAAATGGGGTGAGGTTGATGGGAGAGATGGATAGAGATAATACATATTAACATAAATAAATACTTTTTTTTGTTACCATATTAGTGGTTTTATACCAAAAAGTGTATATATCAATTATTTTCTCCTACTATAAGTAAGTGACAATATATTTATAATTATACATATTTTAATTATTATAAAAATATTGTTATTTGTCATCAAATTTGATATTTTTCTTTAAAACCTATCAATGATATTTGATCAAATAATTGGCAACATATACAGTATGTCATATTGGTATCATTATTTAGATGGACTATAAAATTTCCGAATTAAATATTAAAAAAATGTAAACTAAAAAATATATGGATCATGACCATTCATTTCTCTTATTAAATAAATTGTATATACTCATGTCATACTTTAATTATTATATATAAATGGTTATTATAATTATTATTTGTACAAAGTCTTCATTGTTACTACAATTATCAACTAGACAGAGGTTATTGCAGTTATGACAAAAAGATGTAAATAACATGTTTACTAGGTGACCATATATCCAAAATTGTATATATCAATTATTTTCTCTTATTATACGTAACAATATACTAAATAATTATATTTATTTTAATTATTATAAAAATATTTTTTTTGTCATCAAATTTAATATTTCCTTCAAAATAGCTCATATTTTATAACACAATTCCGTAACATATACCATATGTCACATTGGTACCATTATTTAGATGCAGTATAAAAATTTATGAATTAAGTATTAAAAAAGATGTCAACTAAAAAATGTATGGACTAAGCATGCATGTATGTCTTGCTTTGTCTTATTAAATAACTTGTGTATACTAATTTTATACTTTTATTACTATATTTAAATGGTTCAAATGAGTTCAAATTCACAAAAATATACTAAAATAAGGGGTTTATATGTATATAAGTACAATATAAACTTTTAATAACAATTAGTGTTTAATGACTCTTCAATAATATTTTTTAACACAAGATCACATATTTTTCACTGGGTATCTGCTTCTAATTATGCATTGCAAATGCAAAACCTTGCCAGTGTAGCATTAATTATAGGCAAAAAAACATACTAATATTATATTGCAGTCAAACATGCCCATGCAATCTCTTGAACATATGAAGAGATATTGAACAAGGGACTGGAAAAATAATTATGGTCAACAATAAAAAATATTAAAGACTTAAATTCAAATAAAAATTAAATGTTAAAAACTGTAAATATTTTTAAAGCAAAGGCCATGGATAGCTCTCAGCCATGAGAAAAATAAGGAATATAATGTAATTTAAGTTTAATGTCAAATAAGGAATATCATGTGATTAAAGTTTAATGTCAAATCTTGGAGAACATACAAAAATATTTCAATATTGACCAATGCCAGAGCAAAAATTATTCATTACTCCTTACATACAGAAACCAAAACAATTAGAGTTAAAGTAACAATAACTCGGACAATTAACATCACCAATTTACTGCCCATAATTGTTTTTTTATAAAAGTGAACTTAGACCAAAATATAAATGTACACACTAATTCATTTGGTACAAGAGTGCAAAGTAAATATATTTTATTAGAAACATTTACTAGATCAAAAACTCCAAGTTTTGTATTAATTAAAAATTGTGAAATTAAATATATAAGTCAAAACCATATTAAAAATAATTACTAGTTAATACTAGTGTCAAGTGTTGAAAATAGTGTAAAAATAGTGGGCAAGAGTTGTATATATATCATTGAATTATAAGCAAATTAATAAATGCAGACATTCACTTAAAATAGATTAGTAACGAATTTCATGTACCAAAATTTTAGATGGGAGTTTACACATCATACCTTTCAATTAATATTAATAATAATTAATAATAATAATATAATAATAAATATTATTGTTAATATTATTAAGAGTAATAGTAAATTTTCTTAGACTTTTTTCAATTTTATTTAAGATTAAAAATTTACGTTAGTTTAATTTCTAAAATTATAATTATAAGCACTAAAATCAATCTATGTAGTTATTTTTAAGATGACAAGTAAAGTAAGATGGGAGATAATATTTTTTGACAGTATTCAAATTTTATATATTACATAAAATATAACTGTAATCAAATCTTAATTCTCTACAAGATATCATGTGTTACTATAATAAAAAGCTTTAGTGGGAATTTAAGTTACAAAAATATAACCTCACTTTCATGATTTCATATACTGGCCACAAAAATATTGTACAAATAAGGGAAATAACTAGAATTCTCTAGTAAGCAAAAAATAGCAAGGGAAAGAAAAAAATTACAAAAGCATAAATCTAATTTTGTGCAAGAAATTATATATTACCAAAATATGACGCCATGATAAGGTCAAAATACATGTTTTTATATAAAATGTAACACCTTCTATAAGTTTTTTACTTTCAAAGTACGCCAACAACGGTTACTAAATGTCATGTCAAACATAAAGTTACCAAACATAACTCCTTTTTGATGGTTATATTTATAGCAACCCAAGCACATGATTAAAAAATACATACAACTATTTTGTAATCATTCCTCTCAGAAAGATGCTTAGAAAGATGCTTTGATCGGAATGTTTAAGAGAGATTATTTGGTGAGCCAGGGGAGACCCTTGAGAGCAAGAAGAAGAAGAAAAGGTTATCATCTTTCTATAAAAGATATGTTTATATTTAGTGTTTTTTTCATACATAAGATGTGCTAAATTGTGTCATGTCATGCATTTTTACACAGAAAATGCAATTATATATAAATCTGATAAACAATGAAGAAAAAGCTCCGAGTACTTCAAAGGTATGATCTTCAATTTTTTGATTAACATAACTTCAACAAATTTATTGATTTTTAGTAGATTACTCACCAAATAAGTGGTTTTATTGATTTCATTAGACTTTGTGATTTCACTCGTTTTGTGTTTAACTTTGATCTATATTGAAAAATAAATCAATTGAGTGCCAACAATATTAAGTACTTCACATTCTTCTATTAATAAGTGCGTATATTTGTTTTAAATGGTTTTATCATATGGGTGGCTTATGATTTTATTTTATGGCTCTATTTTGCTAGGCCTAATGTGCTGACTACTATGAATTTTTATGATGTGTTGTAGTTAACTTTTGGTTATAGGTCAGCCATGGTGATCCTCGAAACCAAAGGAAAAAAGTTTTTCCAATAGACCGGCTGTGGATGATTGGACGCAGATATCTTATCACCAAGAGATCTATACAACCAATCAGATTTTAGAACAAATTATGACAATGCTAAGTGTTTATGGCATCATGTCAATTGGCGAAGATGACATACATAAAAGAATTAAATGCATTAAATATAGTGTGTAGTTAACTACCAATCATGTTAATTGGAAAACTGAATGACGTTTTCTTTAAATCACAACATGACACAAGTGAAGCTGACACTGTTTGCCCAATATCCTATTTTTTCATAAGGGTTTTGTAACAGTTCAGTTATAGAGTATTATATAGATTCTTCTTGACTTCGTGCCCATAACATATTTATATTTTAGTCAAATAAATGTCGCCTTATATTTCTTGTCTTGTATATCGCGATAGGAGTGGGCCAATTTTTCTTTGTGTTCATTAATATTATGCTGAGAAGGTTTTATGAACTATAGAGAAATGACATTAGTGTTAGATGATATCAGCTTCTCTGATAAGACCATTCATGCAAGCTACTTAAACAGGGGCTAAATGCAACCTGTTTTTCTGTTGCTCCAAACTAGGTCAAAACCAATTCTTTTACTTAGATACAGAGTTGTATTTCAACGATATTGATTCTACTAGGCAATAGAATCATTCTCAGAGGCCTACAACAAGGTAGTGATCACTTTGACCTAGATTTTATAGAACGCTTGTCCCATCTTAAAGTCAAAACAAATTCTTTCACTTTGATCACTTTGAAACTGTCCCATCTTAAAGTCTTCTCTCGAGTCTTCGTTACAAACCATATAACCTGTATATCCAAATACGAATCCTCACTTCATAATTCTTCTAATGATGATACTCAGATTCCTTTCACGAATGTTATTGCCTAGTGAAACGGGTCTGGTTCATAGACAATTAACTTTGATCCAGGTTTTGTATTATATTGTTGATTACATGGTTAAGCTTGCAACAACTTATCGCTTCGAACATTGCATGTAAATAAAAAATTGTACTTTCACTAGTATATACTCATGTATTTAGACAACGTCTTCATTGTTACTACAATTATCATGTAGAGACAGGTTATTGCAGTTATGACAAAAAGACATAAATCGGATGAGGTTGATGGAGAGGACTAATACATATCATTGCGTACATGGGAGAGACGAGTACATATCATTGCGTACATTAATATAAAATATGTACTTTATTGTGGTTACCACATGTATGTCATAAACCATTCCTTTCACTTATTAAATAACTTGTATATACTCATGTCATACTTTAATTATTAAATTTAAACGGTTCAAATGAGTTCAAATTCACAAAAAATATAATAAAATAAGGAGTTTATATGTATATAAGTACAATATCAACTTTAATAACAATAAATGTTGAATGACACATCAATATATTTAAATGTGAAAACCCACAAATATTTTTAAAGCATGGGCCATTGATGGCCTCGGCCCATGAAAAACAAGGAATATCATGTGCCACATAGCAAAAAATATTCCTTTACATACACATGCATAACAATTAGAGTTAAAGTAACCAATAAGTGGTTCAATTTAGAACATGCGTGTGCATTGCAGCTTTATAAACCTAGTTATATTTAAAATAATGAATAAACATGTCCATTACGATGCCTTATAAAGCAGTTATATTAAATAATGAATAAACATATCCATTACAATTAGATTAGAGTTAAAGTAACAATAACTAGTTCAATTTAGAACATGGGTGTGCATTGCACTGTTATAAAGCTAGTTATATTTAAAATAATGAATAAACATTACGGCCCATAATTATTTTTTTTAAAGTTAACCTAGACAAAAATATAAATGTATACCACAATTCATTTGGTGCAAGTACCCAAGGTAAATATATTTTATTAGAAACATTTACTAGATCACAAACTCCAAGTTTTGTATTGACTCAAATTTGTGAATTGAAATATATAACTAAAATCTTATTACAAAGGCTTTTCCATGTAATATCCAATCTAATTTTGTGTCCAAGTATAAGCAAATCAATGAATTACATGCATGAACGTAGACACTCAATTAAAAATATATTAGTAACAAATTTCATGCACCAAAATTTAGATTCGAGTGTACATGTCATATCTTTCAATTAATAATAATAAATAATAAAAAATAATAATAATAATAATAATATATTTAATATTATTGTTAATATTATAAGAGTAGAAGTAATTCTGCATAGAATTTTTTTCAATTTAATATAAAATTAGAAAATTTACATTAGTTAAATTTCTCAAATTATTACTTTAAGTACTAAAACACATACACATCTAATGATTGATTCTCCAAAAAAGAAGGTGCATTTACGTTCACATCATAATTATGTCACGAAGAACATACCAAGATGACCATAGAAGAATATCATAGATGTGGAATTGGGCCGGCTAAAATTTCTCGTTTGCTGAATGGATCTGGTCAGCCATCAAATAAAATTACTCTAAAACATAGTAGTGATCATCTGAGAATTAGCCGAAAAAGTAACATTGGGAGAAAGTGTGGGTGTAGTTATAAAAAGTTTTTGGAGAGAAAGCACAAGATTCACAATTTTATTATGCATAGAAATTGATGAGAAATCATGTTTGTAAAAGCATTTTATGGGCAGATGGAAGAGCGAGGAATTTATATATGTTATTTAAACGATGTTGTTGTGTTTGACATGACGTACATAACTAATAGTTTTTCAATACCGTTTGCACCATTTACGAGTGTAAATTATCATATGCAATCCACTTTGGCTTGGTTGTGCCCTTTTGGCGGATGAGCGTGAAGAGACTTTATTTGGGTATTTGAAAATTGGTTGAAATGTAGGTGCAATTATTACAGATCAAGATCCAGCAATCCGGTTAATGCAATTAAAAAGGTTTTTCCGTATACACATCATAGATTTTGTAAGTTGCATCTTGGACTACATGAGGATGAACATATTCGTTCACTTTGATCTCGTATTATCCAGAATTTGATGAAGTCTACTCCTAAATGATTAAAAAAAGTAGAAGCATCAAAGAATCGGAAATATGTTGGGACTATGATGAAAGACAAATACCAACACCATTTTGAAGAGCCTCTGACAGAGAAACAAAAAAGCAAAAAGAAATCTTGGAGATGGTTAGAGACCATGCATGTGCAAAGGCATCACTGGGTGTGAGGCTATTAGGGAAAACCTTTTTTGTAAGTACCTCTATATTCCATCAACTCTTTCTAGCAATAGGTATTTTCTACTCTGGTGGACGATTTCAGCAGGGCTATGTGGGTATATATGCTCAAAACTAAGGATGAGGCTCTTGTGTGCTTTAAGAGGTTCAAGGCGTTGGTCGAAAAGGAGTCAGGCGAAGCAATAAAGGTTTCTCCGAACAGACAGGGGTGGCAAGTTTGCTCAATGGATTTCAAAACTTTATGTGAAGATATTGGTATTCTCAGACACTACACAGCCCCATATTCCCCACAGCAGAATGGGGTTGTGGAATGTCGAAATCGAACTATAACAGCGATGGCAAGAAGCTTATTGTGTGACTGAGATATGCCATCATACATGTGGGGCGAGGCTGTTAGACATGCTGTATATTTATGAACTGAGTGCCTAAGAAGGCAGTACAAGGAGCAACTCCGTATGAAGCCTGTACAGAAGAAAAACCTCAGGTTGAGTATCTTCGAGTTTTTGGCTGCATCTGTTACATGAAAGTTCCTAGTGTTCATGTGAAGAAACTAGACAAAAGGAGCAAGTATTTTGTAAAATTGGGAAGGGAAGCCGGAACCAAAGCTTATCGTGTATATGATCTTGAACACGAACAACATACTTATCAATAGGGACGTGATTTTTGATGAAGCTAAGGGTTGAAAGTGGAATGAAGCAGTTTCATCTGCAAACTTGTCCTCTGCATCATTTGTTATACCAAACCACCAGGAGGAAGAATTTCAAGGTGAAGAAGGTGAACAACAGGATGGTGGTATATCTACATCAGAACCTATGACACCCACCACAAGCGGTACATTTACACCACAAACTGTGACACCCATCTCAAGTTCCTCCGTTCAGTCCACAGAATTATGATTAAAGTGAACCCCCAAAAAATTCAGACTCATCAGCGACATATACAACGAAACCGAGGAAGAGGAATTAGCAAACGAATTGGCTGATGAGTTACTATTAATTGGAATTGATGAACCTACTTGCTACACACAGGCGGTAAAGGAACAACACTAAAAATATTCCATGGATTATACGAAATTGAGGCTATAGAGAAAATGAATCATGGAGTTTGACAGACTTGCCTGAAGTTCATCGAGCCATAGATTTGAAGTGGGTATATAAAGTAAAAAGGAGATACGAATGGTGAGGTGCTGAAGTACATGGCACGATTGGTGGCAAAGGGGTATGTACAGAAACTCTGGGATTGATTGTTGAAGAAGCTTTCACCCCTGTAACAAGGATGTAAACCAGTTGCATGTTGTAGCACTTGCAACCAGAAATGAGGAGAGGTGCACCATTTAGACGTGAAATCAGGCTTCCTTAATGGTAGACTATATGAGGTGGTTTATATCAAACAACCTGATGGTAGCATAAAAAAAGGACTGGAGACAAGGTTTACAGGTTATATAAGGCGATGTATGGACTTTCCCAAGCTCCACGAGCTTGGTAAACACAACTAAAAAATGTCTGGAAAAGCTCGGTTTTCGTAATTGCCCTTTGGAGCATGCTGTCTACACTAAGAAGAAGGGAAATGAATCACTAGTCATTGGTGTTTACATTGATGATCTAATTATTATAGGCACTATTGCGGGGAACATTGTTCAATTTAAAAGGCAGATGAGTCAAGAGTTTGAAATGCCTCACTTGGGTAAGTTAAGCTATTAGCCCGCTAAGGCCACAAATACCTGATGACACAGTATCAAAAGTTCATAATTTTTGTCAATAATGGGCCCCTTACTAAGGTGTTATAGGTTTGTGGGCTCCCGAAGGCATCATAATTAGCACTCCCTAATTAGGTATCAAAGACTAGTTCCGGAACTATAAGCAATTAATAATTGGTTCACAAGTCAGAGGGAATTCTTGTATCTAAAATACTCTACTTGATCCATAAATTTTTATATAAAAACAGTGCAAAAATATTTTAAATATTTTAAAATAAAGTAAAGTATGAAGAGTTAAGTTACCTCGGTCACTTCAATGAATCCAAATATAAGTGCCAAACAAATCCTATTTTAAATAGATGAAACAAAATATAACTAATATATAATACCAACTATTTTTAAAATGACATTTACAAAAGATGAGGGCATAGTTAGTGTGTCCCCACTATTCTCACTGTAAAGGTCAGCTAATGATAAAATTATACAACAATTATGCTAAGTGTTCATGCGGACAACAAGGGAAAAATAAATAAATAAAACATGTAAGTAAATTATGTACACAAAAAATTATATTACTTATAAAAAACACAATAATTTCATATCACATTATTCCTCAAATATAATAATAATAATAATTACAATAATAATAATAATAATAATAATAATAACATAATAGTACATGAGGGATAAGTGCATAAATCATTTTGTGGGAGAGAAAAGGTGTAAAGTATCTTAACAACAAGTATACCATGTGATTTCGAGTCTAAAACTAATTCCAGCAAATTCAAATTTTCTCAATATGCAAAAACTATTTTTAATTATTTATAACATAAAAATATGAATGTACATTTGTAAAAAGAACTATCTCATGTATACCTTGCATAAAATGTAATTTCACACAAATATTTACTTTCAAAATACTATGACATAACTCATGTGAAATTAATAACTAAAGTTTATTGAAGTAATTACATTAGAAAATAATTATCAAAATTAGATATCCAAAGCGTACCATGCCACTAATTCCTTCATTTAGTTCAGAAAACTTCGACTTGTATCCCGTCATATGATTACTTACACCATTATCAAGATATCATATAATGGACTCCGCTTATTTTTTTATCACAGTTGGTCGAGAGTGCATGAATTACCTATTTTTCTTTAAACAACATTATTTCTCCTTCTTCTTTATCACATTTGGCCAATAACAAAGCCATTTCTTCGTCCTCCACTTGTGTAATATTCACCTCCTGCCTTTGCTCTCTGTGCATGTTCGGTTTCTACCCATGGCTGCGAAGTGTCCATATATCCCATAATTATAACATTGAACTCTGCTTTTGTCTCGAGCTCCTCTTCTTCTCTGGCTTCCTCCTGTTTCATTGTCATTTCTGTTCGCTCTCGCCACTCTCTCCTTGGTAAGTAACAAATTCTTGTCTTCACTTTCACTACTGATCCATTCTTCTTTGGTACGGAGTAGTTGACTCCCATTTGCTTCAGTTTTTCCTTTCAATCTTTCTTCATGTTCTTTCAGAGAAACAGCCGCTTCTTCCACCATCATCTTGTCCAAATCCCCGAATTGTTCAATGTGGACGTGATCTGAAGGAATTTTGGTGGCACTGATCTAAGTAATTTTTCTACTACATAAGATTCAGACACTTCTTCTCCCAATACCCTTATATTGTTACCAGCCCATTTAGCCTCATAAAAAAGTCATCTATTAGCTCACTTTCTTTCATACTAAGTGATTCAAAATTTGCCTTCATCGTTGCATCATGGCCGTCTTGACACGATCACTCCTTGACATATTATTTCGAGTGCATCTCATGCCTCCTTGGATGTCTTTTTTGCTGCAGAGAAGTGCAACATTTCTTCTGGTATAACAGGGTATATCATAGCCAAAGCTCCCTTATCCACTCTATCATCGATTGCTACACTGGGTCGCTGGTTCCACTGCATCCCACAACCCCATGCGCTTGCATGACAACAACCATCATTTTTATCGCCTAACCTGTGTAATTTTCCTTTTTCCAGCGTTGGGTAATTCAGTCCAAAAGAGCCATTCTTCACTTTGCTTTCTCCGACGTTGTCATCGTTGGCATGTACTTTAGCATTCACCTTGCACCACTCTCTGATACCAAATCTAGGATTCTTACCTGCAATATTATATGTATTTAAAGTGTATAATATATAAAACTGAGAAAAGAATGTAAACACACATTACATGCACGTCCAAGACCCACAGTTTATTAATGACTCTGATCAAAGATATAAAGACTTACAAACGTTAAAATGCTAGAAAGTTGGAACAGAAAAGGAAAACTCCCGGAGCACTACTACCACTACACTCGATCCTATAAAAATCAACTGCTAGCACGACTCGGTCTCACACGACCAAATCAATGGCTAAGACTTTTAGACAAACTAAAACAGATAATTTATTAATAACAAAATTCAGATTAAAAGCTAACATTTCTCACAGCTTCTTGTAAAATGGTGAGGTTTTTGGAGAGATTATTCCTCAACTGCGACTCCAACAAGGGGATCCTATTTTTCCTTGTATTTTTATGTGTAGAAGGGTTGAGTAAGGAAAAACGAGGATGTGGGATTGATTCATGAGTGTATTGCTCGAGATGCTCACACTATATCTCACCTTTTGTTCCTCAATGACTCTTACTTTTTCTTTGATGCATTAGAGGTGGAGGCCTTCACTATAAAGAGATTATGTGTAGGTATGAACTTTTGTCACGCAAAACTGCCGTCAATTTTAACAAGTTCATCATTGGTTTTACTCTAAATAGGGGAATAGAGGTAGCAAAGATTACACTATAAAAAAATAAGATAATAATTCTAAAGAGTAATCAATAAATTTAACAAATTTTTTATTTTTAAAAGAGAGAGAAGAAAACATTCACATCAGCAGGTAAGCAAAGAGTACAAAAAGGTGTCTATTTATAAATTTGACTAACAAGATAAATAAGGAAAATTTAAAATCTAAACAGCCCTATAAAATGATTATGGATTGGTACTCATAATTTCAAACATTAAAAACAAACATTAAAGAGATTCATATGAAGAGGTGTAGATGGTATGAAAGAATAATAATTTGCCAATGGATGAGTAGGGAAAAAAGAGATAATTTTAACATAAGGGAATAGGACAAGAATTCACACGAGGAGATACACACAAAAAAGTTTAACTAAAAGGGTAACAATTTATAATTCTATGCACCATTACCTTTAAAAAATATATAATTAAAATAGAGAGGGTAAAGAATAAGAAATTACTAATTAAGAACTAAAAACATATGGGCAATATGTGCAACAATTGTACCCCTTTGTATAAGAAGCTAAAGAACAAATTAATAATTATATGTTTGGGGAGAAGTTAGCCAAATATACTGGTGAACCATATCCATGATCACATGTAGTTTATACAACTAAGATAAGCTATTAGTAAAATTGAACAAATGTAATATTTACTCACCATAGAAATGATAGTAAGATTTATTAATAAATAAAAATACATACTATTATTATTTCACATTAACTATAACTTTATTTGCATAACTAATTAATAGAAGTTACATGTGTGCTGCTTTATAAAGAAAAGCCATTATCACATCTAATTTAAAAACTAACCCTTAACAAGAAATACATGAATACATGACTAATAATACACACATTTTTGTATAGAAACTTGTCAATAAATTTCTGGCTTTTATCGATTTGAGTCAACTATTAATGGTAATTTGTTATTATGCATCTCATAGTTATATTACTTTTAAATTATTATTATATAACCAAATTCAATAATTAATAATTTTTTCATAAATATATTCGGTCTCACATAGTAACCCTGTTATTTGAGTACTCTAGTTATATACGTGTTGTAACAACATTAAAAACAAGAAATTTTCTCATAAAATGATTTTTGTCATTTGTATTGTACAATCAAAAACTTTGACATTTTTGTTTGTTTTTATATAATAGTCTTTTTTTTCACTTTATCTCGTATTTGTATAGTAACTTTAATATATGTTATGTATTTCTATCTCATGTTATATTATATTATATAGTTATGTTGTGTCTACATTATATTTTATATATAATTTTTTGTAATTTTATATATTCTCTTTTTATAAATATAATTTAAAATGAGTTTTATAAATTTTCATTATTTTTTGTGTAAAATAATTTTTGTTTTTTGTAATTTTATTATGTGTGGTTAATAACATTTTTAGAATGTTGTCACATGTTCTACAATTTTGTATTCTAAAATTTCCTATATTTTGTAATTTTTAATAAATAATATAAAAAAATAATGTCTCATCCATTTTTATGTGTGATTTATGAATTTTTTTGTGTTCTTTATTAATAATGTTCTATAACTTTTTTAGGTTTTTAAATTTTTTGTACTGTATTGTATATTTTTTTGTTCGTAAATTAATTTTTAGTTAATATGTGTTCTCTAAAAAAGTAAAACTAATGTCATAATTGTGTATGTATCAAATGTAGACATAAAAATGGGGTTGTACGTAAACTTTGTGAGTGTAGGCATATATAGTTAAGAGAACATGAGACATCTTAGAGCACTCCTTTTATTCCAATGGATTAAATACATATGTATATTTGTATATCTAACTTATTATTATATATTTGATCATAAATACATATATATTCATATATAATTACACACAAACAATTCATGCATATATAATAATTTTATTAAGTGGTTATCATTTTTTGATGTCTTTAACTTAAGTTTAAAATTTAAAACAAGAATATATATTATAACTATCAAAGTAGTAATTTAAACAAATTAATAACACATGATAATTAAAAATAAATGTCGATATTCTATAATTTTTTAATTTCACTTAAACCTCAGAAAGATACTTAATTTAATTATATTTATGTTTGAATATGATATACCCTGACTTTTTTTAAACAATAAATTATACTTGAATATTAAACTAAAACTACAAATTTTATTCATGTTTGGAATAAGCCTCAAATAAGCATAAGGAATTTTTTAATCCCAAACATAAATAGCATTATATAGCAAATCATGAGAGAGTTCCAATATAAATATAATCACTAAAATATTACTCCAAACTAAGCTAGTCCTTGTCCCAAAAGCTTAGTACCTCAAAATTTTGTAAGTAATTAACCAAAGACTCCAGCAAGAAACGAGCCATAAATACCAAGTGACACATTTTTTTAATTTTACTTACTAAGGTATCATAAGTGTGTGCCCTCGCACTCTCTAAGTATAAAAAGCTACTTCCCAAACTATATGCACAAAAATATTTTAAAGATTTTTAAATAAAGTATAAAAAGCTACTTCCCAAACTATATGCACAAAAATATTTTAAAGATTTTAAAATAAAGTAAAGTGTCAGAGTTAACTTACCTCAGTCACTTGAATGAATCCAAATATAATGCCAAATAATCCTAATTTAAATAGATGAAGAAAAATATAATTAATATATAATACCAATTATTTTAAAAATGACATGTATATAAGATGAGGCATAGAAACTGTGTCCACACATATATTCTTAGTGCAAAGGTCACTAATGATAAAATTATACAACCCTTATACTAAATGTTCGTGCGCACAATAAGGGAAAAATAAATAAATAAAACATGTAAGTAAACTTCTTAGACTTATAAATATTAGCACATACTGATGTATACAAAAAAATATATAACTTATCAAAAACACAATATTTGCATAATCACATTATTCCTGAAATATAATAATTATAATAATAATAATAATAATAATAATAATAGAAATAAATAATAATAATAATAATAAATAATAATAATAATACATGAGGGACAAGTGCATAAATCATTTAGTGAGAGAGGAAAGGTGTAAAGTATCTTAACAACAAATATACCACTCCCGAAAATTCAATTTTTCATGATATGCAAAAACTATTTTTAATTATTTATAACATAAAAATATGAATATACATTTGTAAAAAGAATTTTCTCATGTTTACCTTGCATAAAATGTAATTACACACAAATATTTTTGTACTAAATACTATGACATAACTCATGTGAAATTAATAACTAAAATTTGTTGATGTGATTACATTAGAAAATAATTATCAAAACTAGCACATTGATAACAAACCTTATAAACACCTATATAATAACAAGTAAAATAAACTATGGCACATAGACTTAAATAGCATGGAAAGAAATTAGCAGTGTCAAAACATATATACATTCATATGGGAGCACTTAATTGTATATACAAGTCAGAAAGTGAAATTACATGTAATATTATAAAATATAGAATGAAGTAGAACCTACCTAGTAGGAGAGTCATTGTAAAGAGAAAAATAAAATAAAATTAGTAAGGATTATAGAACTATTGGTTGAACTTATTTCCTAATTTACTCTGCCACCCAGTATTTGAAATTCATACCCACTTTGAGTGAACACGTCTTATGAGGACTCCTACTCCTTACCCACTAATAACAACAAACTTAAAAATTAAAGCAAAAGATAATTATTATTTTTAAATGTAATTTTTTTAATTTTCAAACCATAAAACTCTATCAAATAAATTTTATATTTTACAAGAACAATTAATATCAATATATAAAATACAAAATATTTTAATATAAAAATCCTAGATATTACTTTCTACCCACCTTAAAAAAATTTGGTCCCAAAATTTAAACATGCAAAACATATTTAAATATACCAAAAATATTTCAGTGTCAAGAAACACAAAACAAAAATAGAAGTAGTTTTTTATAGCACACCCAACTAAACTCACACGCCACCGCATGCTCATACCTCATAACTTAGGTCAAGCCTCACTACTCACACGTCATGCCTCAATACTCACACGTCAAGCCCAGCCTAGGCTCTCAATACCATTGTTTTCGGACAGCGATTTGGTAGGTGATATGGTGGACAGAATGAAATTCGATGGCTCGATAGATAAAATAATATTCTAATTGTCAAGGCAAATGGGACAGTCTCTTATGCAAATGGGACAGTCCCTTTACAAATGAGACAGGGTATGAGACAGTCTCAATTACACTGCAGAAAATAAAGAACAGAAATAAAATGCAGAATGCTGAAAACTGAAAAGTAAAAACACCAGAAGTTTTCACTTGGTTCGGCCCCTACACCTAGTCTATGGCCTACATCCAAGTCCCCATGCCAACTAGCATAGAGAATGTATTATATCCACTTAAAACAAAGTACTTATAAACTTTCCTTGATTACAAACTTGGCCCACTTGAAAGAACCCTTTCCCTAGCACACAGCTACCTAGCACAAAGCTACTTGGCCTTCCTGTTGTAATCAACCTCCCACAACCCGGGACAAGTGATATAATACACGATTCAGTTACAAGAATGTAATAAAATTTTACAACTCAGACTAAGTTTCTTGTTTTTCTGGATATGAATATCTCGGGTATGAAACAAGAAAATGATTTCAGATGATGAAAGATTCTCGTGAAAGTGTTAGCTACAAATCTGAAATGAAGAGTTGTATTTATAAGCAAAGTTCTAACAGATTTATTTTCAAACACAAGATAAGGTTGGAAGATAAGTTTGTTTGAAAATATTTGAATGAAACTTTGAAACTAATCTGTTAGTACGCTTGAAGAAGATAAATCAAGTAAAGATAAGGCTTGAGAGATTTTAAACTTGATTTATAAGATAAGGTGGTGAGTTTGTTTGAAATAAGGTTTATCCAGATAAATAAGATTTACACAAAACCCTAACAAACCTAATCGTGAGAAATAGCCACTGCTGGAAAATCTGAACAAACTGCAAAGCTTGAATCTCGGTTACTTGCATTCGGTTTATCTTCTTTTTATCTGCAATCATCATAAACCTGAGCATCTAACATTCTCCCTCTTTTATGATGATGACAAAGAAAGCATAAATGCTCCCCCTATCAAAAAACACTAAAGGCCTGTAAAACAAAGTTAGAACCAACAGAATATATTGCAGTTTATAATATGTGCAATTATATGAGAATGAGACAACTAAAGAATGAATGAGACAACAGAACAATATGCATAAAACAATCTCAAACATTAAATACTTAAAACATAACAACCCATCCCTAAACCAGGATGTCCAGTTGCAATAGTTATCTATCAAATCCAGAATATCAGTTAATCACAAAGTCATCCAAAAACATCCATCAAAAACATAAACACCCATCACAAAGTCATCCAAAAACATCCATCAAAAACATAAACACCCATTCAGAAACATAGTCTTAACCAAATAAACCCATCATCGTCAAAAAAAATATCAAACATCTTAAATTTCTCCCCCTTCATCATAAAAGGGTCTCTAATCAGAATCGTCATCAACATGAACTGGAGCTTTGCCCTTGCCTGAACCAGAAGCCTTGTTCTGGGATGAAGGAAACAACGGAGCTGAGCCATACTCTGAAAATAGCTTGTCAAAAGCTTCCTTAGAATGATTTTTATAAACAAGTTACATCTTTATTTCTTGAATTTATTAGGAAAACTATTGTTTTTTTAAAAAAAATATTTTTTTTTGTACTTTGAACTCTGTATGTATTAATTAATTGATATAACTTATTTGTACATTTTTTTTATATTTTTTTATTTATAAATTTGTTCTTTATGTTTGTTTGTTTATATAGCTTTTTGATATTTGTTTAGGATTTTTGTATAAAATAATTACATATTATAAATGAGTAGAATTGGTATAATTGAAAAAACAATATTTTTATTTCATGGGATTAGTTTTACTTTGAACTTAAGTACTTCAACTTAAACTTGAGTGAGGTTGTTTTAGTAATTTGTTTCATTTTTCTTGAAATATTATTTGTTTTGTTGTACTTTGAACTTCATGTATTAATTAATTGATGTAACTTAATTGTGCATTTTTTTATTTTTTATTTATGTAATTATTCTTTATATAGTTTGTTTGTTTCTATCATTTTTTTATATTTGTTTATGGGTTCTTTATATTTGTTCGTTTATGTAGTTTTTTGATATTAGTTTAGGGGTTTATTTAAAATAATTACATATTATAAATAATTAGGACGAGTTTTATTGAATAAACCACATTTTTATTTTATGAGTTTATTGGCCAATCTACTTTTTTTATATAAAAAAATTAATTAATTTTTTGTACTTTGAACTCCGGTACTTCAACTTAAAGTGTGTGCGAGGAAGATAAATTGTTTTATTTATGAAATGATTATATGGTTTCAAAATGATAATTTTTATTTATATATTTAAATTATTTTGTCTATAGTTTTATCATATACTTTTATTTATCTTTTAGTTATTTCATTCTTTCTAAAATATTATTCTGTTTTGTTGTACTTTGAACTTCTCTGCTTTCTGAATTAATAATTATTTGATGTAACTTTTTTGTACAATTTTTATTTTTATATTTGTTCTTTATATATGTTTGTTTGATTTTATAGTTTTTAATATTTTTTAGGGTGTTTTATAAATAATTACACATTATAAATGATTAGAATAAATTTTATTGAACAACGTACATCTGTTTTTTTAAAAGAAATAATTGATTTTTTTGTTGTGCTTTGAACTTGAGGGTGAGGTTTAGTTATGAAATGACCTTATAGACGGTGACCATCAAACCATGTAACAATACCATTTTAAGTGGTTTGCACTAATTATATATGATATAATTATTAGTTTTATTCATATTTTGAAATATTATAATATTTTAACTTAAATTAATTGCTCTTTATTGTCAATATTTACTTATTATAAATGTATTAGAAATAATTAGAGTTTATTGTGAAAATTAACTTTTTCACCATATATGTAGGGTTGAGGAAGTTTTATATGACACTTCTCAAATGAAATTTTTACGTGTACGGTTGAGGGAGTTTTATATGACACATTAAATGAGTGTTAGCCATGACGACCAAACCACACAAACATACCATATTAACTGTCTTACACCAATTATATATAGGATATAATATAATGAAGAAAATGCTCAGTACTTCAAAGGTATGACCATATACAAGAGTACAATATTATTGTACATCAATTCTGTGTTATAAAATATTTGGTTATTACTAAAACAATATTCATATAACCTTTATCCACATAAATCCTTGCATGGATAACTTATTTATTTTTTTCTAAATACCATATGTATGTTAGATGTTCAGGTTTATGATGATTTCCAGATTGCAGATAAACAGAAGATAAACAGAATGCAAGTAACCGAGATTCAAGCATTGCAGTTTGTTCATATTTTCCAGGAGACTATTTCTCAGGTTTAGGTTTGTTAGGGTTTTGTGTAAATCTTGTTTATCTGCATAAACCTTATCTCAAACAAACTCACCACCTTATCTGATGAATCATGTTTAAATATCTCAAGCCTTATCTTTACTTGATTTATTTCTTTCAAACGTACTAACAGATTAGTTTCAAAGATTCATTCAAAATATTTTCAAACAAACTTATCTTCCAACCTTATCTTGTGTTTGAAAATAAATCTGTTAGAACATTGCCTATAAATACAACTCTTCATTTCAGATTTGAAGCTAACACTTTCACGAGAATCTTTCATCATCTGAAACCATTTTCTTGTTTCATACCCGAGATATTCATATCCAGAAAAACAAGAAACTTAGTTTGAGTTGTAAAATTTCATATTACATTCTTGTAACTGAATCGTGTATTATATCACTTGTCCCGGGTTGTGGGAGGTTATTACAACAGGAAGGCCAAGTAGCTTTGTGCTAGGTAGCTGTGTGCTAGGGAAAGGGTTCTTTCAAGTGGGCCAAATTTGTAATCAAGGAAAGTTTGTAAGTACTTTGTTTTAAGTGGATATAATACATTCTCTATGCTAGTTGGCATGGGGACTTGGATGTAGGCCATAGACTAGGTGTAGGGGCCGAACCAAGTGAAAACTCTTGGTGTTCTGCATTGTTTGATTTCTTTATTACTGCATTTATATTTCAGTATTTTACTTTCTGCAGTTAAAAGAGACTGTCCCATACCCTGTCTCATTTGTAAAGGGACTGTCCCATTTGCATAAGAGACTGTCCCATTCGCCTTGACAGTTAGAATATTATTTTATCTATCGAGCCATCGAATTTCATTTGGTATCAGAGCAGGTGCATTTAATTCTCTTTTAGTGTTTATTTTTCTAGCGATCCATGGCTCAACCAGATAGGTATTCAAACAATTATCCACCACTGCTTCATGGTGTTGAAAACTACAATGACTGGAAGTTTCGGATGAAAATCTTTCTCCAGCGTGATGCATTTGAATGGGATGCTGTAGAAAACGGTTTCACAATTCCTATGAAAGAAGGGAAGCCAAAATCTCTCAAGGATCTCTCTCCCGAAGAAGTGAACGCAATGAATTCCAATGCTAAAGCTATGAACTCACTTCTCAATGGCATGGTAGCTACAGAATTAAGAAAAGTTTCAGCATGTACTACTGTCAAGCAGATTTGGGATACGATCAAAGTCAGCCACGAAGGCACGTCTAAGGTACGTGAAGTAAAATTAAGTATGCTAATGAGTGACTATGAAGGTTTCAGGTTGGAAAGAGATGAAAGCATGCGAGATGCTCAAGGGAGGTTTCTGACATTGATGAACTCCATCTCACTTCTGGAAAGGATCATTCCTCAATCTGAGATTAATAGGAAAATCCTCAGAGCAATGCCAAAGAAGTTTGCTCCAAAGGTTACCATTCTGCAGGATTCAACACTGCTTTCGACTATGGATACTCTAACACTGTTCAGTGAATTGGAAGAATTCGAAAATCAGCTACGTAGATATGATGAAGAAGATGAAGCTCCTCGTAAGAAAAACTCTTGCACTTAATGCAGATGCAGATGAGTCTCCTGATGATTCTGATGAAGAGATTACTCTTCTAACAAAGAAGTTTCATAAATTTCTTGCCAAACGGAATGTTTCCAAACGACCTATGAAGTCACAGTTTCCGAAGAAGGACTTCAAATCTAATCGAGCAAGGAGGTCAAAGTGAATCAAAGCAAGGATACTTGTTTTGAGTGTGGAAAGAAAGGACACTTCAAAAAGGACTGCTACAAGGTGAAGAACAAAAAGAAGGCATTAATTACCTGGAGTGATGATGAATCTGATGTGGAGATTGATTCAGAAGATGAAGTTGCTCAACTTTGTTTTTGCTGGACTAGAGGACAACTCCAGTGATAATGATGAGGTACAAAATATTACGTATAATTCAAATATATCTTCATCTATTTTAAATTTGCAGGTCCAGGTTAAGAAATTGAAAGAAAAGAATGCTTATTTAAAGCAAGCTTTAAGTGAAGTTCTTAGTGAAATGGATGACCCCATGAAGGAAGAAGCCCTAGTTGCTGAGAACAAATCATTGCTTGAAAGGGTTTCAAAACTTACTGAAGAAAATCAATATCTAAAAAATGAGATTGAAATGAAGGATGTATGCCTTGAAGCCTTGAAGAAAGAATCAATATCTGTTGATCCAGAAACCGTTAAAGAAGACAGTGCTCCTGATCCCCTGGTTCCTGAATTAAAGCAGAAAGTCGAACAGCTTGAAAAGGATTTAGCTAAATGTTTCCATGGAGAAGGAACTTTGAATGCTCTTCTTGGAGAACAAAAATCCTCTCTTGATAAAGGAGGTTTAGGTTGTGAATCAATCAAGAAACGTGCATTTCAAGGGGGTATAAGCGAGCTCCTATGAAATATAAGATGCCTTATGAGAAATGTCGAGATTGTGGCAAAGCTGGCCACCCTACATCTGAATCTATATTATGTGGTATCAAGGGCCACTTCTCTAACTCATCTTATAAATCGTCTACTAGATATAAATCTGCTAATACTTCTGTTAATATTGTTGAGATGTGGATTAAGAAATCAGATAGACATTTATAATTTTTTTTACTTTGAACTCTGTATGTATTAATTGATATAACTTATTTGTACATTTTTTTATATTTTTATTTATAAATTTGTTCTTTATGTTTGTTTCTTTATATAGCTTTTTGATATTTGTTTAGGATTTTTGTATAAATAATTACATATTATAAATGAGTAGAATTGGTATAATTGAAAAAACAACATTATTATTTCATGAGATTAGTTTTACTTTGAACTTATACTTCAACTTAAACTTGAGTGAGTTTGTTTTAGTAATTTGTTTCATTTTTCTTGAAATATTATTTTGTTTTGTTGTACTTTGAACTTCATATATTAATTAATTGATGTAACTTAATTGTGTATTTTTGTTTTTTCTATTTATGTAATTATTCTTTATATATGTTGTTTGTTTCTATCATTTTTTATATTTGTTTATGGGTTCTTTATATTTTTTTTATTTAAGTTTAAAATTTAAAAACGAGAATATATACATTATAACTATCAAAGTAGTAATTTAAACAAATGACTAACACATGATAATTAAAAATAAATGTCGATATTCTATAATTTTTAATTTCACTTAAACCTCATAAAGATACTTAATTTAATTATATTTATGTCTGAATATGAAATACCCCGACTTTTTTTAGACAATAAAATATACTTAAATATCAAACTAAAACTACAAATTTTATTCATGTTTCTAATAAGTCTCAAATAAGCATAGGCAATTTTTTAATTTCAAACATAAATAGCATTATATAGCAAATCTTGAGAGCATTCCTATATAAACATAATCACTAAAATATTATTCCAAACTAAGCTAGTCCTTGTTCCAAAAAGCTTAGTATCTCAAAATTTTGTAAGTAATTAACCAAAGAGCCCAGCAAGAAACAGCTAGGGCCAGGTGACAGTTTTATAATTTTCCTTACGAAGGTATCATAAGTGTGTGCCCTTGCATTCTCTAAGTAAAAAAGCAACTTCCCAAACTATATGCACAAAAATATTTTAAAGATTTTAAAATAAAGTAAAGTGTTAAGAGTTAACTTACCTCAGTCACTTGAATGAATCCAAATATAATGCCAAATAATCCTAATTTAAATAGATGAAGCAAAATATAATTAATATATAATACCAATTATTTTAAAAATGACATGTATATAAGATGAGGCATAATAACTGTGTCCACACATGTATTCTCAGTGTAAAGGTCACTAATGATAAAATTATACAACCCTTATACTAAATGTTCATGCTGACAATAAGGGAAAATAAATAAATAAAACATGTAAGTAAACTTCTTAAACTTATAAATATTAACATATACTTATGTATATAAAAATATATAACTTATGAAAAACACATTATTTGCATAATCACATTAATCCTGAAATATAATAATAATAATAATAATAATAATAAATAATAATAATAATAATAATAATAATAATAATAATAATAATAATAATACTAATAGTACATGGGATAGTGCATAATCATTTAGTGGGAGAGAAAAGGTGTAAAGTATCTTAACAACAAGTATACCATGTGATTTCCAGTCTAAAACTAATTCCAGCAAATTCA
>NW_027418164.1:0-68077 GCF_009905375.1 Apium graveolens
CCAATCCTCAGTGGAATTGCTTGTCTCTCTTTTCTTACCTGCTGATGCCAAAAAGGGGGAGAAAATAATTAAGTCTAAATGCAAAAATGATCAGATACTGAAGGGGAAGGATGATGAAAAAGATGACCATGGAAACTCTGGAATGGGTGAAGGTCATGGTCAAGGTCAAGGTAGTGGTTTCTCATCAAGAAGAACTGAAATTACAAGTCACATGACAAAGTCTGATACTGGAAAAAGAATTACTTCTATTACTGGTAAAAGGATAAGTTCTGATGAACTTTTGGATCTTGATGAAGAAATGTCAAGACAGTTATTTCTTAAGGAAAATCCAGGAATGGACTTGGAGAGTTTAATGGAAGAAGAAGCCAAACTTAAATCAGAAAAAGTCAAATCTAAATCTGAAGATTCTGGTAAAAAAACACTTCCAAAACTCAAAGGCATTGTGATAAATGAAAGGACAAATCCTGAAGCAATCAAGGCTAAATCACAATTTCAGATAGATCCAAGGTCTAAGGGCAAAGAGAAAGTTGGTGAACCTGTAAAGGTTTATGTGCCTCCTGAGATTAAAGAAGTTTCTGTTGAAGATGTTAATCTTACTCTGGATTCAAAGAAAATTTCTAAGACAACCTCTGACATGGCTCAAGTTGTTCAGAGTCAAGATGTAGTTAGTTCTGATATGAAAGTGAAGTAAGCAACCTCTGACAAAGCTCAAGTTGGCTTGATATCAGAAGATGAGTTGAAAGGTAAGTTAACCTCTGACATTGTTCATGTTAAACTTGCTACAAGTCTCCTACTAGGATTCATTAAGGTAAACAGATTCAACCTTTGAAGACTGCAACAAGTGGCTTTGAAGCAAGGGTTGTTATAGGAAAGGAAGCTAAAGACAAACCTGGATTGGGTAGTTTAAGAGAGAAAAGAATAAGCAACACTACCAATAATCCAACTTCCTTGAGTGAACCAGGTATTGGAGCAACTCCTGAAAGTTTGAACTTATTGGAATTTGTACAAATGGTTTACCATACAGTCCTGAAAGAATATGTCATGCTGTATTTTATGACTGATGGAAGGGTTTACCATATTAGGCGAAGAGATATACCACTGAAGTACTATGAGGAATTAGAACATGTATTATTCTTACTTCAGGTGAAGAACAGATTTACAGATAGTGCTACAAGTTATTTGAAGACTCAAATTGAAAGGCAGAAGAAGCTCTACTCTGTAAAGTCTGATAGCTCTTATTGTCTTAAGTACAGAGATCACAAGGGTGATATTGTTAAGATGATTGCTAATACTGCAATGATCAGAACATATCTTGGTATTAAGGGGCTTGAGTTCAACTTAGAGTCTGATAAAGCTTTTGTCATCAGACTAGATTAGGAGATAAGAAATGCAAAGATAAATGATCTCAGAGCAGCTATCTTTCAAACTGGAGAAGATACTGCAGAGCTTAAAGATGCTAAAAGGAGGATGATTGATGAACTAAGATATGCTGAGAAATGTTTGTTAAAGAACTATCTCAGAACAACTCCTGACATCAGAGAGATCAGTGATTGAAGCCAAGTCAGAAACTACAACTGCTCAAATTCTGATATGAATACAGACTGAAGTTGTTATCAGAAATTAAAAGTTGGTAAAGCTTTAAGGACTGTAAGTTGTAGTTATCTAATCAAATTCTCATGCATTTGTACTTAATGTTTTTGACATCATCAAATATTTGTTGAACTTGTATATTTTGCTAATTTACAAGTTAGGGGAGATTGTTAGATATATTTGTGATGTCATGGCTAATATGATTTATGTTTAGTTATTTCAGATCTCATTAAGCAGGAAATATCAGTACTTAACTGAAATCAGCACTTATACTGAAGATAGAACTTAAGTTATCAGTACTTAAGGTTCTGGAGATATTTATCAGAAGATAATATCAGGACTTAAAGAAAATGTTCAGATAAGGAAAACAGCTGATTGAAGGAAGAGAAGAACGAGACAAACATAAGAAGAGATATGCATGAAGAAGGAATTCTATGAAGAATAGAAGACTTGGAAGAAAATATATCTGATTGATATATTTTAGGAAGCAGAATTATATTCCATATCAATTAGAAGATCTTGTAATTGTGTACTATATAAACGCAAACATAGGGTTTACACTATAAGTGTTATTATCGAGATTATTATTCATTGTAACCCTAGCAGCTCTCGTGATATTTGTTCATCACTGAGAGAGGACAGTTTCATACTGTAACAGAGTTTATTGTTCTAAATAAAGTTTGTTTTCTGTTACTTGAGTTATTAAAGTTCGATTTGATTGTGCTATACACTATATTCACCCCCCCTCTACAGTGTGTGTGACCTAACATATATATCTGTTGACATCCATACAGTTGGATCGTTGAAAAGTATTTTTAAAATAATCGAAATACTAATTCAGGATTAAACACTACTTAGATGTACGAGTCAAACTGATGTTTGACTGTTAAAATGGAAAACCAAGTAAAATTATTTTTATTTGAAATTTTGGTTGTATCACTAATATATATCTCTTCACATCCATACGGTTGGATCGTTGAAAAATATTTTTAAAATAATCCAAATACTAATTCAGGATTAAACACTACTTAGATGTACTAGTCAAATTGATGTTTGACTGTTAAAATGACAAACCAAATAAATTATTTTGATATGAAATTTTGGTAGTATCACTAATATATATACATATATATCTGTTGGCATCCATACGGTTGGATCGTTGAAAAATAGTTTTAAAATAATTGAAACACCAATTCATAATTAAACACTAGTTAGTTGTACTGGTCAAACTGATGTTTGACTTTTAGAACGACAAACCAAATAAAATTATTTTGATATGAAAATTGGTTATCAGTAATATATATACCTATTGACATTCATACAGTTGGATCGTTGAAAAATAATTTTAAAATAATCGAAACACCAATTCAGGATTAAACATTAGTTAGTTGTACTAGTCAAACTGATGTTTGACTGTTAAAATGACAAACCAAATAAATTATTTTGATATGAAATTTTGGTAGTATCACTAATATATATATCTGTTAACATCCATATGGCTGGATCGTTGAAAAATATTTTTAAAATAATTGAAATACTAATTTAGGATTAAACACTACTTAGATGCACTAGTCAAACTAATGTTTGGCTGTTAGAACGGCAAACCAAATAAAATTATTTTGATATGAAACTTGGTTTATGAATAATATATATACCTATTGACATCCATACAGTTGGATCATTGAAAAATAATTTTAGAAAAATTGAAATACCTATTCAGGATTAAACACTAGTTAGCTGTAACAGTCAAGCTGAAGTTTGACTGTTAGAATGACAAATCAAATAAAATTATTTTGTTATGAAGCTGTTAAAATAGCAAACCAAATAAATTTATTTGTTTCTGAAAATTTTGTCATATCACTAAGATACGTAGATGTATAATTATTTTTTATAAAGAAAAAATTACGTGATAAAATTATTTTTTATAATGAAATATTATTTGAACGAGTAAATACTTAATATTGTCATGAAACTATCCCACAAAATTAATTGGATTACATATAGGATAATTTCTTAAAATATTAATAAATTTTTTAATAAAAAGACTGGCTGCAAATATTAATGATTTAGACACGTATTTGACTATAAAAAATGCAAAATTAAAATGTAAGGGCAACTCCAACCACATAGAACCCTTAGCTAAAAATCATTAATACATACTATAAATAAAAAATATAGAAATTATGGAAAAAAAATTCATATCCAATGGTGCATTCCCCTTGTCTATTAATATAGCCAACCAACCTCTTGATGTCGGCTATATTTTGTTGAACCACTACAGACCTGTAAGAAAGCAGTAAAAAAATAATAATCACTTATTACCATATTGAAGTAATGTATTTTATTTATAACAACATAAAATTTTAATAACATACTATTTTTAAAATATAGTTAATCAATATAGCCAATACCATCGAATTACAATACCTTACATGTGCAACAAATTTTAAATATTATCCTAGAGGCCCAATTTAGCGGACCAATGTTATTCCTAGTGAACTAACAATGAGATTTACAGAAGGGGGGTTGAATGTAAATCTCAAAACTTTTTCAAGTTTTGAGCAGTTTCAAAGGCTGTGTGTTTAAGATAAACAAGTGTGTGAATTGCTTTAAGCTAAGACAGACAGATATATATTCAAGCACAAAAGTACAGAACACAACAGACCTTAAAAACTTTTCTGGTGGATTTGTTGTTCCACCAGAGATGGTATTTTAGAAAATCTGTGATTCAAGAAGTTGATCACAGCTGCATCCTAGTACAAACTAGATAATTTTTCTCAAGATTTTTCTAAACAGCTCTGGAAAAATTCTCATCTAATTACTAGCTTCTACTTGGTTTATATAACACCAAGTTTACAAGTGAAGACAAAGATAAAAAGTACAATAATAAAATAAGTTCTCCACTTGTTTCTTCTCCATTTTACTCCAGTGCATTGTTGACTATTGCCTCTTTATACTAGAGTAGAACGGCTGCTTTTTCTGATGTTCCTGAAATAGGCTACCACATCTCAGTTGTCTCTGTCAACCCATGTGCCTCTATTTGTAGGTACAACTACCACTTGTCAACTGCTATTTAACAGAACATCCGTTGAAGCCTTCATCCGTTGATGGCTTTATCCGTTGATGTGTTAACAGTTGAAGCTCTATCCGTTGATGCACTCATCCGTTGAAGGATGTTATCCGTTGAAGCTTTAGAGACATCCGTTGAAGCTTTGTTTCTCATCCGTTGAAGGTCTTTAAGTTATCCGTTGACACCATTTCATTTATACAAAATTACAAGGCATGAAATATTTATAATTGGCCTTCCTATCTGCATATCCTTTAGTAGTCAACATGACTTATAATTTCCCTCAACATTTAAGAATTATATCTCAAATTCAGAGACTGAAATGTGCTACAACACTAGACTTATTTCTAAGTAAAGCTACACCATCAACGGATAGCCAAAGTGGTCTTATCCGTTGAGGCTACAAACACTAGATTTCTACTTAAGTGTTTTGTTAAACATATCATCAAACTAATGCACATATATTCCTAACAATCTCCCCCTATTTATGTCTATAAGAATTGTAGACATAAATTCAAGGTTAACTTGATGATAACAAAACACTTAACAAATATATGAACTGAAACTGAGTAGAAATTTAAAAGTGCTGCAAAAGTGTATGTACTAGAAGGTAATTGAAGATTTACAGTGTTTCCAAGGGTGCTCCTCTAGCCTGAGCAAATCATCTTTTTCTTCTTTGATCCCTGGTTTTCTTTCCTAGCCCTTTGTCATTTTCCTCAATTCGGAGTTGGAGTTGTCTGAAGAATTCAGCTTCATCTTCATCACTGATATCCAACTTAGATTGCATTTCTTTGAGAGTTTCATTGCTGGCAATCTTGAGTTGGTCTTCAAGTCTGAAAAATCTTCTGACTCCTTTATCATCTCTGAATTCCATCAACCAATGAGGTGATTTGTGAATTGTAGTTCCCCTTTCTTGAATGAGTAAGGTTCTGGGCAAAGCATTGGGCTCCCTCCAAGTTTTCCTTATGTTGGCAATCTTGTTGAGAATTTCAGTCTTGGCAGTCCTGGTAAAGCCAGAATCCTTTTGTATGGCTGAAAAGACTCTGATCAAGGTAGAGTAGCCTTCATTCAGAATCCTGTAGAGAGGCCATGTTCTTTCCCCAGCTCCTTTGTATCTGAACACCAATCTCTCTGGTAGCTGTCTGTAAGCAGCAATTCCCCTTACATCCTCCAGCTCATCCAGATAGAGTTCAATGTCTGAAATTTCTTTTATGTCACAGATGTGAACATAATCATCTTTAGAAATGGGTGGCTTAGGGTTAGGTTTATGTTTTTGAGTGAATTTCTTAGAGTTTAGGGGAGGTGTAGATTTGGATTTTCTTTTCTGTTTCTTTGGTATTGGAAGAGTGGTTAAAAAGGTAGGCAAATTGATGGTGTCCCAATCAATAGGTTCCTCTTTTGGGATGATTGGTTCACCATGGATGTTTATAGTGGGATCAGCAACAAAGGGTTCAGGTATGGAAGGTAGAGATTTAGTTTCTTCAGTGTTGCCTTCACTCCTTCTATGTGCCTTAGCCTTTCTTCTGTTTCCCTTCTGCCATTCCTCTTTTTCCTCCATGCTTTCACCAAATATACTCCCAAAAACCTCATCTAAGTTTGCAATCTTGTCTTCACCCCTGACTTCAATTCCTTTCTCATTTTCAACTAGACTTGACTTTAGCTTTTGTTCAAGCTTTGCTTGTGCTCTTTTTTCAGCCTTGAGTTTTTCAGCTTCTTTCTTTAACCTTTTGGTTTCTTCCCTCTTGGCTATTGAGAATTTGGGATGTCCTTGCATCACACATATGCTCTTTCCCTCTCTAAAGATAATAGCCATGTTTCTCCTTACTGCCTCATCCATGGTCTCCTTGTGTTTTATGATGCTTGTACCCAAAACTTTGTCTTCATCAGGCTTTGGAAGAGGAAAGTCCACTTCTTTCATCTGAGCAAAGTCTAGAGGGTTCTTTGTGGAGTCCTTGCTGGATCTGGTGTTGGGCTTGAGAACCATAGGTTTTAGATTCTTGAAAGAAGTCTCTCCAACCTTATTTCTCCTTTCTGGATTGTGCTCCATATTGATTGGTTCAACCTTTGTGCTATGTTTCACAAATATTGATTTATCTTGTGTTGAGCCAAACAGCTGTTGCATCCTTTCATCAATTCTCCTCCTTTGCTCTTTCACTTGAATTTCAGCTGCTGCTAGCTGGATTAAATCAATTCCATCAGGATTTCCTTTGATTTGAATGATTGGAGAAGTAGTGATGGCAGGAACTAGCACTTTAGATATTTGGATTTTTGTAGATGGCTCTCCTTCCCCTTCCCTTTTACTCTCCCCCTTTTTGTTATCATCAAGGAGAGGGGTCAAGCCCTGTGCTTTTGCCAGCTGCATAAGTAGATTTGTTTGAGATTGTTGGTTGTGAAGAATGGTGGCCACAGAATCTTCAATTACTTGAACTCTGTCTTCCAACTTGGCCAGCCTCTTTTCAGTATGTGATTCCTTTTTCAATCTCAACAAAATGTCCTGCATTGTACCAAAGGGCATGACTGAATCCAATTTTTCAGAATTGTAGGATTTCAAGTCAGCAATATCCTTTCTGAGTTCATCCACACTCAGATTCTGTCTTACTTGCTGCAACTTCATGAGATGCAGTGATTCCAAGTGAGCTGTGAGGATAGCCTTTGTACCAGCATGAGAAGTTTTCTGAATGGCCTGTTTGATAGTACTGATTTGTTTGACTAAGGAGACATTGAATTGCCCTGTTGTAGACTCCTTTGTGAAGGCCCATTCAGGTAGATTTGGAATAGAACTAGGGTCTTCATCTCCCCCTAATTCCATGCTTCCATCAGAAGAAACAAAGTCATCATCATCAGAATTTACTCCAAATTCTTCAAATGACTCACCAGCTGTTGAAGGCATCTTGTTAATAGCAGTTTTGTCCCTTTGAAGAGATGCTGTTGTATGTACTAGATGTAGTGTCTTTTCTGCCTCCACATTGCCCTGTGCAGCCAATACTTGATAGGCTGAAACAGGATGAGTAAAAGTGTCAGCATCCAAGGAAATGTTATCAATTACAGCTTTGTAATGTTGCTGAAATTGTCTTTCCTTTTCAGCATCATTCACAATCATTGACTCACTAGCAATGGCTGGATCCATCCTTATATCTGTTGTACCTGCCTTTCTCTCATTTTCTCTATGTTCTTGCATCAGGGGCTCCCCCTGGCTCACACAACTCACTCCCTCACCTTCACCTACTAAGGTGGTACTCCTATCACTTACTTTTGCCATGCTGGAAGAAGTAGCATGCATATTTGAGCTCTCTATCTCTCCTTTTGCCTGGGAGCAACCCAGCCTCTCACTCAAATTGTCACTCCCTTCCCTCAGTCCTAGAAGTGATTGTACAGTTATCAAGTCTTCTACACTTGGAATTGTTTCAGTTGTGTGTGTAGAGACTATCAACGGATGAGGAATAGCCGTTGAAGGTGAAACTGATGGTATCAACGGATAACTGCTGTTAAGCTTATCCGTTGAAGAACAACCACTTGTCAACGGATGAGTGATATCCGTTGAAGAAGGAAAAGAAGTAGAAATTGAAAGTGATATAACTGTTGAATCTGTGTAGATTGATATGAGTTTTGGTGACACAGATCCTTCAATTACATCTGAAAGAATTTGCGGGTGATCCAACAAATCATCTAAAAGATGATGATCACCTGTATTTGAGTGGGGCTCCTCCCTGAGTTGTAAAGAGGGAGAATCAGGAATTGATGGGAATAACATATCCACATCTAGAGATGGTGAAGAAGTGTGTGGTGATTGATGTGTGTTAATTGTGAGAGAATGGGGCTGTGACTCCACATTTGTTGGAGCCACATCAAACTGAGTTTGAGAAGGCATAGATACAGATGGATGTACCTGTGCAGTGTGTGCACCCTGTGTAGAAGATTGGGTTCTAGCTCTCTTTCTTCTGATAAAGGCTTTTGTTGGTGAGTGTTTGGCTTTAGTGTCCCTCCCTCGTTTGTGTGTTCCTGGTTGGGAACTATTTTCAATAGTTACATCCTTTTGGGAGGATGCAGCTAGGGATATGCTAGTACCCTTTTCAACCACCACAGCTTTTTGAGAAACTGTGGCTTGGCTAGCTTGGGAAGCACTTTTCTCTCCTTCCTTATCCTGGGGGTTTCTTTGATGTTCACCCCTCCCCTCACCACTCACACCCTGTTCACTCCCATCAGGGTTAATGGTAGGTGTTACAACTGTTGTCTTTTGAGAAACAACAGAGGTGGTTTTCTTTGACTTTGATTTTGAAAGTTTAGTTTTGGTGACCTTGGTAGGAATCTGTTGGGGCATTGTCACAGATTCCATGGCCACACTAGAAGATAAAGAAATAGAGGGGTTGGAAGAAGTAGGAGTTGTAGAAGCAATTACCTCACCTACCTGAGGTGCATTCATGATTGGTAAATATACCAATGGCACACTGCTGTTGAGATCCATTCTCAATAAATCTGCAAGAACTCTTTTCTCTTGTGCCCAGCACTTGAGTTTATTATTCTCATTCGTAATGACCAAACCTTCAGCAACATGGTTAGCCAATAACATAAAGAATCTAGCATAATAGATGTTATTAGGTCTATTAGCTTTGTTACCTAATCTAGTACCCAATTCTAGCATAATATAGTTGCTAAAATTAAAATACCTATCAGAAACAAGCATACAGAGCATATTAACAAGAGATGAAGTTATGGCATCAAAATTGCTAATTTTCCCAGAGAAAACCTTGATAAAGGCATCCGCAAGAAAACTCCATTCTTTCCTAAGGCCTTTTCTTCTAATACTCCCTAAACTAGCAGAGTTAAGAGAATAACCTATGGAATCTAACATGCTGGATACATCATTATCAGTGTGTGGTGTCATGGCATTGTTCTCAGGTAATTTAAAACATGCTAGTAAGTCATCACAGTTAACACAGTGATTTTTACCTTTGAGAGTGAAGGAGATAGTCATATCTATGGAGTTGAACTCAGCAGATGTCCAAATCTCCTCAACTACTTCACAGTAAATCGTTGGGGCTTCCAGCATTGTATAGCTAAGTTTACAGTTTTTGATGAAGTCCATCATTTTGTGATAATCTGAGTGGGCTTCATTCTTTTCTACCAAAGCTATGAAATTGTTCTTCTCATAGATGAACCCAGATTGAGACATAATCTTTACTACTGGTGCCATTGTTGTGAGTAGAAATTGCAGAGAATAACTTGAAGGTTTTGCAGAGAGAAAATGGTAAAAGCTTTGAAATTTCAAGAAAGCGTAAAGTAAAAATGAAAAATCAGAAGGGCTTATATACTTTCTCAAAAAAAATAAATAAGAGATTAAACAATAAATATGTGTAAGTGAATTTCAGCCGTTTAAGAATAAACTGTAAGTATTCTGAAAACTACCTTTAAAACAAATACATACAGCTGTATGTATGAGTATCAACGGTTAAGACAATAGAATCAACGGCTGTGAAACACTTGAATCGACTGATGTGATATTTCAACGGATAAGGTAAACTGTTATCCGTTAAAGAGCACTTCAGTTTTATCCGTTGACGGATAAAAATTCCAGAAATGTATATGACTTTCAACGGATAATGAACATCCGTTGACAGAACAATTTTGACTTTCAACGGATAGGGAATATCCGTTGATGGAATAATCTATGTTAAAAATTAAATTTGTTCTTGCAGCTAATACATTTCAGGCTTCAAATCAAATTGCAATAAGGACATGAATTTTAAGAGTAATTAAGCATACCTAGCTCACTTACCAATCTTGTGAATGTTGATTCATCAAGTGGCTTGGTAAATATGTCTGCAATTTGTTGTTCACTTGGAACAAAATGAAGTTCCACTGTACCTTTCATCACATGTTCCCTAATGAAGTGGTACTTGATATCAATGTGCTTGGTCCTTGAGTGCTGCACATGATTCTCTGTTATGGCTATGGCACTTGTGTTGTCATAAAAAATAGGAATTCTATCAACATGTAGTCCATAATCAAGGAGTTGATTCCTCATCCATAACACTTGAGAGCAGCAACTTCCAGCAGCAATGTATTCAGCCTCAGCTGTAGAAGTAGAGACTGAATTTTGCTTTTTGCTAAACCATGATACAAGCTTGTTTCCCAGGAATTGGCAGGAGCCTGTTGTACTTTTCCTGTCTATTTTGCAACCTGCATAGTCTGCATCTGAGTAGCCAATTAGATCAAAACCAGACTCTCTAGGGTACCAAATTCCTAGATTTGGAGTCCCCTTGAGATATCTGAATATTCTTTTAATAGCTACTAAGTGAGATTCTTTAGGGTCAACTTGAAATCTAGCACAGAGACATGTAGAAAACATTATATCTGGTCTACTGGCAGTTAAATATAAAAGTGAACCAACCATGCCTCTATAACTTGTAATGTCCACAGACCTTTCAGTCTTATTTAATTCAAGTTTGCTGGCAGTGACCATGGGAGATTTTGCAGATGAACATTCTATTAAGTCAAATTTCTTTAAAAGATCATAAATATATTTAGTTTGACTAATGAAAATTCCATCACTAACTTGTTTAACTTGTAAACCAAGAAAATAGGTTAGTTCTCCCATCAGGCTCATTTCATAATTACTTTGCATTAGCTTAGCAAACTTTTTACAAAGCTTATCATCTGTAGATCCAAATATTATGTCATCTACATAAATTTGAACAAGTATACTAGAGCCATTAACATTCCTAAAGAAGAGAGTTTTATCAACAGTACCTCTAGTGAAGTGATTCTCCAAAAGGAATTTTGATAAGGTTTCATACCAGGCTCTAGGTGCTTGCTTCAGTCCATAGAGTGCTTTCAACAGATAATACACATAGTCTGGAAAATTTGGATCTTCAAACCCTGGAGGTTGACTTACATAAACTTCTTCCTCCAATTTCCCATTTAGAAATGCACTCTTGACGTCCATTTGATAGACTTTGAAATTGGCATGGGCTGCATAGGCTAGAAAAATTCTGATGGCTTCAAGTCTTGCAACAGGAGCATATGTCTCATCAAAATCTATTCCCTCTTGTTGAGAATAGCCTTTAGCAACCAATCTGGCTTTATTGCTTATGACAATGCCATTTTCATCCATCTTGTTTCTGAATACCCATTTTGTGTCAATAGGACTCTTGTTCTTTGGTTTGGGTACCAGCTTCCAAACTTTGTTTCTCTCAAATTGGTTCAGCTCTTCCTGCATAGCTAATATCCAATCTGAATCCAATAAAGCTTCTTCCACTTTCTTAGGTTCCTCCTGAGATAGAAAACTACTATACAGACATTCATCTTGAGTAGCTTTTCTTGTTTGCACTTTAGATGATGCATCACCAATGATCAGTTCCAAGGGATGATTCTTGGTCCATTTCCTTTGAGGTGGAAGATATACTCTAGATGAGGTGGCCTCAGTATTGTCATGATGTGTGATAGAGTGTTGATTAGTTGAAACTCCCCCTGAGTTGTTGGTCCTTTGCAGGGAACTTGGAGTTTTATCAACTGATGATGTAAATCGATTATCCGTTGATGAACTATGATCAACGGATGCTTCATTTTGTACTTCAACGGATGATGCACTATGTCTTTCAGCGGATACTGCATTGCCTCTATCAATGGATGCAGAATTTTGTGCATTATCCAAGGGCATGTTTTGAATCCCTTTTGAAGTGTCATCTCCATCAGTCTCCTCTTCACTATCATCACAATATATCTCAATGTTGTCAAATTTGAGTCTTTCATGTTGTCCCTCATCTGTTAGTCCATCAATCTTTTTATCATCAAACACAACATGCACAGATTCCATAACAATGTTGGTTCTTAGATTGTAGACCCTATAAGATTTTCCAGCTGAGTAACCAACAAATATCCATTCATCAGCCTTTGCATCAAACTTCCCTTTATGGTCAGATTGATTTCTTAGTATAAAGCATTTACATCCAAATACATGAAGAAAGTTTAGAGTTGGTTTTCTCCTCTTGAACAACTGATAAGGAGTCATGCCTTTAGCTTGATTGATCAAAGTGTTAGGTCCCAATTTGTTTGTAGAAGGGGGGGTTGAATGCAAACAATACCGTTTAGTCGAATAAAATGCGGAATAAAAATTGTGAAACAAAATTCAAGTTAAATAAAACTTTTATTAAACTTGAAAGGTGTTACAACTACGGTATCGGTTACAAGGGATTAATCTCAAATCAATTATTACAAATCTAGAATAAATTCGACATGAACTTTTTCTATTTTTGTAATTAAAAGATCAAATGCTAAATGCGATTTGAGATTAAGTTCTAGGGATTTTAATCCGCTAGATTGATACACAAGAACAAGATAAGTATTTCTAGTTGATTGGATTTAACTTTACAATCTAGAAATTGATCTTGAAGTTGCAGATGAGATGTAATATTTTTCTGCTCCTTTTTCTTTTTGTTCTTGAGTATGTTCTGTTTGATTGATGATAATGAATGAATTGGTCTTCTGCTTCTTTTAAACAACACAGCCGAATAGATTGAATTGGAATGACAATCCTTTAAGCTTGTGAGACTTTCGGTAGGACAATGTTTACAACTAGCAAGACAATTAAAATGAGCTAGCAAGACATTCAGTATGACTATTGATTGTCATACCGATTGTCATATTAGTTCAAATAAATTGTCTTGCTGAATTAATAACTGATTTTAATCTAAACAGAAATTCTAATAAGACAATTAAATGTATTGGCATGACTTTCGGTATGACTATCAATTGTCATACCGATTGTCATACTAGTTCAAATGAATAGTCTTGCTGAATTTAAGCAGATTTTAAACCAATTAAAATCTTGTAAATCCTTAATATTAATTCTAAATTAATTAATCAATTTAATTCAATTAATCAATAAATTAATCTTTGCAGATATAATTTGTTTTCTTAATTAAATTATATGACTTAATTAATTAATAGAGAATTAATACTAACCCTTAGCAGCATCCATTCTTCTGACAATCTTCTGAAAGTCACTGAGACTTATGAATCAATTCCGCCACTTCAATGCTGACACTCGATGTACTGTCTGGTTCATGAGTGACTAACTTTCGTGACGTTTCTTCATGTCTTGACTTCTATATTCTGATTGAATCCTTGTAATAAATGATACCTTGACGAGATCTCTGTCACTTGATTAAATCCACGATCTTGATTTATATCACTGAGGCATGATCAAATTCTTGAACTTCTTCCAGTGAATCTTCAAGTCTGCAGATGAACAATGTTTCTTTATTCTTTGACAGATGTTACTTTGTGAGATCTCTCTGATGATAGATCCACTATTTACTTATTACATTCTTATTTGAGTTGAGTTAAATACTCGAATAAACGAGTAGGCTATGACATATGCCTTTCAATCTCCCCCTATTTGCTTGTTAGACAATTACAACAAATACCTAGAGGATAACTCAACTAACAAATAAGAAAAAGATATAAACAGTAATGTAAAGTAAATAGCAGAAAAGTTCTGGATTATATTTAACATTTTCCAGATTCCAAATGAAATTTACAAGTGAATACAAGATAGATGTTCCTCTAGCCTGAACATATAACTACATTAGACTATCTTGATTCATAAAGCTCTAATCATATTACATTGAGTTTTGAGCTAATTGACTTCAGTTGTCTTCTCTTCTGACTTCACCTTCTTCTAAATCTTGAAGCAATTCCTTGTCAAAGACACGATCCTTTTCTGAAGTGAAGCTTGCTGGTCTGACTGGTTGAACTCCAACTGACTTCAGCTTATTCTTGAGTTGATTGTACCTTTTAACATTCTTTTCACAATAAGCTTGAATCAAGTCAGCAGCTTGAGTCTTCAACATGGATGAATATCCAACAGTTCTCAAATGATGTTCCATCCAGACCAGATGCTTAGCTGAGTAGTCTTTAAGAGATTGTACATCTAGCTGACAGATTTGAAGACAATCAGACTTAAAGAATCTCACCTGATGAGGATTGTTGACCACTTGAGGACTAGCCCTGCTGGCAAACTCTTTAAGCCTTTCTCGAAGAACTTCATTCAATTCTGAGCTTCTTTTGACTTTGTTTAAAAGAACCCAAATCTCTGACAAAGAACGATTCTCAAATAGATGAAGTGACACCTTGAAAGATCCTTCACTCTGACAATATACAAAAATGCTCATCTCATTTAGGGATCTATCAAAAGCAGCTGTGATCCTTGAGACTTCAGTCTTGATAGCATTCATGTACATGTCATTGTTAGGATTTGAGATTTCCAGCTTGTCAAGAAGATGTAAGAACTGCCTATCATTGTTAGTGCTCAGCTGAGGCATATCGAGTACTCTCCTATCTTCATCCCATTTTTCACCAATCTTTAGTCTGACATCTCTTCTCCTTTCTTGAGCCTTAATGTCATGAAGACGTTGCTTTTGAAGAGTTTCTGTTCTTTGTATGTCTTTCCTCCTGTCAATGATCTGAGAGACCTTCTTAAGTTCAGCTTCTTTTCTTTTCATCTCTGACTGCTCCTTCTGAAATTCTTTCTCAAACATAGGATCCACTGTATCTTCCTCTTCCCAATCTTCAAAATCACTTTCCTCTTCAGCTTCAAATAACCCATCTTTATCTTCCTGAACTGGTTCAGTGGGAATGTCAAAAATATCAAAGTCATCCTGTTCTCCACTGTAGTAGACATCATCAGCCTTTCCTTTGTTTCCAGCAGAGGTATCTTTTTCTTTCCCTTTGGCACTACTCCCTTTCTTCTCCCCCTTAGTTGAGGGATCCTCTACTGATCTTCCTTTGGAACCTCCATCACCTCCAGAGCCTGATCCTCCACCAGACGGTCCTTCAAAATAAGCTCTTTGTTCTTCATTAGGGCAATGAGAATTCTTGATCATGTAATATAGGTGCTTCATCCCTTCATTGAGATGTTCCATGCCCGTCTCTATCTTTAGAAATCTTGAGGAGTCCAGTGAATGATTCATCTCAACGAGGTCTTCAAGAGAAGTCATTCTTGTGTGTAGAGAGCAGAAGTTGGATATGTCATCAGCTGATAAAGTTGGAGTGTCCTGAATAGAATTGAGCTTTGGTATTACAGTAGTCTTTAGATCTGAGATGTCATTTCTTATGATTGCAAGCTGATTGTTGACAGAGGTGGAAGAAGAAGACCGTTCAACCACTTGTGCTTTGAATGCTTGAGCTTCAGCTTGGCTTTTAGCAAGTTCTTCTTTTAGGGCAGCAATCTGAGCTAACAGGTTTACAGTATCAGTGTCTGTGTGTGCTCTCACCTGAATTTCACTCGTGTTTGGTTCACTCATCTCACGTGCATGTGTTTCTCTCAATATAATTGCTCGTGAGGAGTCTTCCAGTTGCTGTTCTTGTGTACCTGCATTAAAAATCACCCTAGCCTCTTCAAGAGAGGTCAGTGGTGGTGCAATGGGAATTCGCGAGTCCCGATCCTCAGTCAATACTATCAAATCTTTTGGAATAGATGTCTGAATTGCTTCAGGGATAGATTGACCGAGTTGCCCTCCACTTTCTCCAGATAAATCTGCGAGTGGAGAATCCCATAAGGGAGCCAGAGGTGTTGGATCTGGGAGGGGAGAAAATGACTCTATTAAAGATGGCGGAGAGTCAGATTTTCCCTCTGAAGCATGTGACTGCTCTTCTGCCGTAACTATGGCAGGCACTGTAACCGACTCTACGTGCACTCCTCGCTGTGTGTCCTGAGTATGATCTGGGGAAGTGTATGGTTCCATTGTGAGTAATGGAATTGTGCTTGACTCAGTACAAGATGCCATGGCCCTATGGCGAATTTCAATAGATGCATTCTGTTGAGAGAATGCCTCTAGTAACTGTTCATTGGCCATTTCAAAGTCCATGTCCTGTTGGGAGGACAAGGATGGGCTTTCAGATGCCTCAGAATATGTTCTTCTTTTCTTAGGAGGAGGCAGAGCTGAGGGTTCACTCATATTTAACAATGTACTACTTCCTAGTAATCTCCTGGGTAACATTTTAGACAGTGGGGGAGAGGTTGAGATAGAATGTGACTCTGTGTTTGGCTCTATGACCTGGGATTGAAGCTGTGGTTCTACAACTTCATGGTCAGCCCTATCAACCACTGGGGGTCTTTCAACAGAAGTAGGAAGAGAGTGAGAGTGATGAATTACTACCTGTAATGGAAGAGTCTGGGTGGCTTGAACCACTGGAGGTTGAGGTTGCTGTTCATGGCCGGGAAGATTGAAAATAGGTAAGGGAATATAAGTGGCCTTGAAAGCAGATACAAGTACTGGAACTTGCATGAATTTGAAGGTTGTGTCTTGGCGAGTGTAAATCTTTTTGCTAACTGGAGGGGGTTCGGTTACTGCAGAGTTAGCAAAAAGGGCTTTGTGTTCAGGTGTGAGTAGATGATCTGCTATAAGCATGAGAAAACGAGCATAGTAACATGATACCCTACGATTTGTAGAATGATCACGTAAAGCAGAAGTTAGACGTCTCAAGAGAATGGGAAAAAGTAGTTTGCCAAAATTGATCCTTTGATTGAAAACAACCGCTAGGCCAATATACTGCAGAGTGGAAGTGATGTTATGAAAATTGGATTTTGTGCAGTTGGCAAACACTTTGGAAAGTGTATCGAAGAAAATATCCCATTCAGACACCAAATTTGATTTAGAAAGTTTGGTTAAATTGATCACCCCCTGATAGTGAATAACATTGAAAAAATTTGTGATATCATTTTCAGAGGGTAAATTACAGAAATTGTCTAGTGGAAAATTTAACGCACGATTGACGACTGTTTCATCAACTACATACTGTGTGTTTGCGACGGTGAATGAAAAAGATTTTGAATCATCGGCCACAGTAGAGGTTGTGCAAATCAGTCTAAGTAGATCGACGTTTAAAATCACATTTGATTTAATAGCAGAGCTAACAATCGAATGGTCATTTAAAAATCTAATCCATGGCTTAAATTTTTCAACATCACATTTTTCCGGATTAAAATAACCAACCTGATTATGCGCGACAATTTGGAAATTGAGAGCCATTTTTAAAATAATAATAAGACACACGCTTTTCAGAATTTTAAGAATAATATTAAGAAAATTCGAATTAATTAAATTAATTTAATAATTCGAATTAAATTAATTATAATCAAAAAATTTAGACAGAAATGTATCTCGTTAAAATTCTTAACTCACAAACGCAGTTTTGACAAACCAAAAGACACAAATCAGAAATTGAAATAAAAATAAAAAGTTCAAAATCAACAAACACAAATTGAATTTGAAGGGGCAAACTGATTTTTATTTGATTTTGCGTTTTTATAATTTTTTTTTAATAAAAATCCAACAGCACCTCTGTATATATATACTTGTATGTATATATCACAAAGTGATGAATCAGTTTGCTGAGTAAAAAAAACTCGAGCAAGGAAAGAGCAGATCGTTGGTTTTAGTTCGAAGAGAGAGAAGAGAGAAAACTGAAGACAAAAAAAAACTGTTCGAATTTTTTAGAAGTGATGAACTGTTGAAATGGTTTAAAACAATACAAACACACGCTTTTATATAACAGCTGGTTGTCATACCGATTGTCATACCAGGCAAAAGAAAGAAAATAACCGAAAAGAATAAGAATAAAACAAGTGATAATATATAACTAGTATGACAATCTGATAGTCATACCGATTGTCATACCAGTATAAAATAAAATAAAAAATATATATATAATGTTTATAACTGGCAAGACAATCAATAGTCATACCGATTGTCTTGCCAGTATAAAACTATACTGAAAAACACTGAAATGACAATTATATTCGCAAATGACTTTCAGCAAGACAATTTCAATTGTCTTGCCGATTGTCATTCTGGAAATAAAAGGATTTCACACAGAATTAATATGAAAATAAGTATATATATATATAAGTACTGAAATGATTTTCAGCAAGACAATTTCAATTGTCTTGCCGATTGTCATTTCAGTAGAAAGACACTCAAATATGTACAGAAATTATATAACAAACTATCAAAACTGAAATACAGACCTATAATATTTACAGAACCAAAGACAATATATCAGAATTTATTATATTTTTTTTTATTCCAAAAATAGATTTCTATTGAATTTCAGCAAATAAAATTCATAGTAAAATATGTTTAGAGGAAATAAAATATTCTGAGATATTTTAAATTAACAAGTAGGGAAAATAAAAATAGATAAGATAATATATATTACATAGAAATAAGCAAGAAATATGATAAAATGATAAACTAAATTTGCAAATGAATTTTTCATTTATGAAAAATTCATTTGTAAATTCATTCAAGAACAGATCTCAGATATTAACTAAATTAATCACTAAAACTATTCAACATGCCCAATTTACCAACTAATCTGGTAAATGTGGATTCGTCAAGTGGTTTAGTGAAAATATCTGCTATTTGTTCTTCTGTTGAAACAAAAAATAGTTCAACAGTACCATTCATGACGTGCTCTCTAATAAAATGATACCTGATGTCAATGTGCTTTGTCCTCGAGTGCTGCACAGGGTTGTTGGTGATGGCTATTGCACTTGTGTTGTCACATAAAATAGGAATCTTGTTCAATACAGAGCCATAGTCTCGTAGTTGGTTCCTAATCCACAAGATCTGAGCACAGCAGCTTCCAGCAGCAATATATTCAGCCTCGGCCGTTGAGTTGGAAACTGTTTGCTGTTTCTTGCTGTACCATGAGACTAGCCTGCTTCCTAGGAATTGACAACTTCCTGAGGTGCTTTTCCTATCAACAACACTTCCTGCATAATCTGAATCTGTATATCCGACAAGGTTAAAACCAGATTCTTTAGGGTACCAAATACCTAGATTTGGTGTTCCCTTAAGATATCTTAAGATTCGTTTAACAGCAACGAGATGAATATCTCTAGGATCCGCTTGGAACCTTGCACATAAACATGTAGCATACATAATATCTGGTCTACTTGCAGTAAGATAGAGTAACGAGCCAATCATACCTCTGTAGCTTGTGACATCTACCTTAATGGAGTTTTCACATGGTCCAAGCTTGACAGCTGTAGTTGATGGAGTCCTTGCTGATGCAGAATCCTCTAGATTGTACTTTTTGAGGAGTTCCTTGAGATACTTGGATTGACAAATAAATGTTCCATCTAACCTTTGATTTACTTGTAATCCAAGAAAGAACTTCAGCTCTCCCATCATGCTCATTTCAAACTTGCTGTGCATTAACTTAGCAAATCTCTTACAGAGATTATCATTAGTAGACCCAAATATTATATCATCCACATAGACTTGGACTAATATAGTATCCTTCTTATGTGTTTTAGAAAAGAGAGTTTTGTCTATGACACCTCTAATAAAGCTATTTTCAATAAGAAATTCAGAGAGAGTGTCATACCATTTTCTTGGAGACTGTTTTAGCCCATAGATAGCCTTGAAAAGAAAGAAGACAAAATCCAAATGATCTGGATCTTCAAAACCAGGAGGTTGCTCTACATATACCTCTTCATCCAGCTTTCCATTCAGAAAGGCGCTCTTGACATCCATTTGATAAACTTTAAAATTTGAAAATGCTGCGAATGCCAGAAATATCCTGATGGCCTCAAGTCTAGCCACTGGAGCATAGGTTTCATCATAATCAATGCCTTCAGCTTGAGAATACCCTTTAGCTACCAGTCTTGCCTTGTTTCTTGTAACCACACCATCTTCATCTAGTTTATTCCTGAATACCCACCTAGTACCAACAGCTTTCTTGTGTACAGGCCTAGGTACCAGTTTCCTGACTTGTTGACTTTCAAACTGATTGAGTTCATCTTGCATAGCAATCACCCAATCTGGATCAGTCAGTGCTTCTTCAATTTTCTTAGGTTCCATCTCAGAAAGAAATCCTGAGAACAGACACTCATTTTGAGTAGCACGTCTAGTTCTGACTCCAACATCTGGATCACCAATAATCAACTCAAAAGGGTGAGCTTTATTCCAGACAGTCTGTCTTGGAAGATTTGATCTTGATGATTCGCCTTGAAATTCATTGTGATGTTGTGTCCTACTAGATGATCCTTCAGCATCTCCCCCTGAGTTGTTGCCATGTTGACTTGAAGATTCTCCGTCAGTAGCAGTGGTATCTCCATTGTTGCCAAAGTTTCCATCACTATTACCTTGAGTATCATCAGGATTAACAGGTTCTTCACCAGCAACAACCTCAGGTTCTTGACCATGTTCTGATTCTGAATCTGACGTATCATCAAACTTCAGTTTCTCAGAAGGATCTTCAGTTTGGATACTAGGGAGTTTAGTGTCATCAAATGTAACATTGACACTTTCAGTTACTTTGTGTTGATCAATGATATACACTCTATATGATCTTCTTCCATATCCAACAAAAATACCCTCATATGCCTTTGCCTCGAACTTACCACGACGATCATCTCCATCCTTGAGCACGAAGCATCTGGCACCAAATACATGAAAGTATTTGATAGAAGGTTTCTGTTCATTCAAAATCTCATAAGGAGTTTTCATGAAGTCTTTGTTGATTAGAGTTCGATTCTGAGTATAACATGCAGTATTGACAGCTTCAGCCCAAAAGTACATTGGAAGACCTGATTCACTTAACATCGTTCTTGCAGCTTCAATCAATGTACGATTCTTCCTTTCTACCACTCCATTTTGCTGAGGGGTTCTAGGAGCTGAAAATTGTCTGGTAATCCCTTTGTCTGTACAGAATCCATTGAGAAGTGCATTCTTGAATTCTGTTCCATTATCTAACCTTATTGCTCTAACAGGGACGTTAGAATCTAACTCAATCATCTTGATATGATCAATCACAACTTGTGGTGTTTCATCCTTAGAGTGAAGAAATAAAACCCACGTATACTTGGAATAGTCATCAACTATCACAAGACAGTAACACTTCTTTGACATAGAAAGGATATTAACTGGACCAAATAAATCCATGTGCAATAATTGCAGAACACCAGTTATGGAAGATGTGTCAGTGCCTTTGTGACTTGCTTTCTTTGACTTTCCTTTCTGGCAAGCCTCACATAGTCCTCCTGGAGAGAATTCCAGCTGAGGCAGACCTCTTACCAATTCTCTTTTGACAAGAGAATTCATTGTTTTGAAATTGAGATGGGAAAGTCTCTTGTGCCATAACCAACTCTCATCTGACGATGCCTTTGCATAGAAACAATTGACTTCAAGATTGCTTCCAGAGTTCATGTCAGCTACGAACAGATTTCCTTTCCGGATTCCCATTAAGGAGGGTTTTTCACTTTTCTTGTGCAGAATCTGACACTTCAGCTTGTCGAATAAAACATTGTAGCCGTTGTCACAGAACTGACTAATGCTAAGCAGATTGTGTTCAAGTCCTTGCACAACATATACATTTTCAATGATAACATTTCCAGTTAGCAAACAGCCATATCCCTCCGTTAAACCTTTGCTGTTATCTCCAAAGGTAACCACTGGGCCAGCTTTCTCAACCACATTTGATAGCAGGGCTCTATCTCCGGTCATATGTCTTGACGATCCGCTGTCAAGAATCCATACTACCGGTTGTACCTGTTTAATGCCCTGCAATACAAATGGATTAGAACTTCTTCGGAACCCAAGCTTGGCTGGGTCCGGCATACTTGTAAAATTGGCCTTTATCAGGCAAAACAACATTCTTAATTTCACTATTCTCAACGTTCTCAATGACTGAACATTTGACCTTTAAAACAGCCTTATCAAATTTCTGTTTAGGCTTAGGCACAAATGTCTCCTTTCTAGCTTTAGGAGGACTAGCAGTCTTAGACCTATCATGCTTTCTATTATTCACATGCTGACGAGGAGTAGTCTTATCATTAGAAACATGCTTACCATTAAAATAAGCAAACAACAGATTAAAAGCACAAGACATACAATCAGGAACACCACATGCTTTATGAGAAGGATTAACAATAGGCAACTTATGCATGGTAGACATGGCATTTGTGTTATCCAACTCATGTGTGTCTGAGTTAGTCTCAATTGCTTTCACAACCTTGACTGGAACTTTTGACACACTTGACTTGGAGACAGATTTCCCATTAGCATTATCTTCAGCACGGATTTCTTCTTGAATAATAAAAGAGGTCTCATCAAATGGTTCAGCAATTGATTCTTTATAGAGGGGTTCATCAACACCCTTAAGCACATGTGGTACTTCCCTGCCTTTAGCACATACATGAGGAGGGGAGTTTATGCCTAATTTTCCAATAGCAGCATTGTAATCATAACCTATTCCATGTGTTTGATTAACAGCTTGCTTATTGTAAAACTCTTTGGAATTCGAACAAGAATTAAAGTAAGCTTTAACCTTAGCCTCAAGACCGGTGATCTTGTCTTTGAGAATAGTTTCGAGTTGTCTATAACAGTCAACTCTATTCTCTAGAAAAGATACTTGTTCTTTTAGTTTATCTTGATTAATGTGCACACGTCTTAATTCATTGACCTCTTTCTCAAGGTCTTTGATTTGTTGATTTAACAATTCATTATCACGACGAGCACAATCTAAGGAACCTCCTAGATGATAAACTAATTCAGCATCAGTAAATTTTACCTCTTTTCTTGACGATGAGGTGCTTGCATTACTAGCCATGAGAGCAAGATTCCCAACTTCTTCATCTTCACTGTCAGTATCATCCCATCTTCTTCCCTTTGCCAGGTACGCCCTTTCAGATTTACTCTTCTGATTAGAATCGTAAGAGTTCTTCCTAGCTTGTTTTGGCTTCCTGCATTCTATGGCAAAGTGTCCCAACTCATTACAGTTGAAGCATCGAATGGTGCTTCGATCAACCATCCCTGTTTTATACCCACCACTGCTGGTGTTAGAGGATGAAGATCCACCTTTCTGGAATCTGTTGTAGTTGGACTTGTACTTGAACTTGGGATTCCTTTTGAATCTGACATTTGAGAATCTCTTGACAATCAGGGCCATTGACTCATCCTCCAATTGCTCCAGTTCTTCCAAGGAATAATAATCATCTCCTGATTGATTTGTAGTAGGAGAATCAAATTCTGCTACTATCACATTATCTTCAACCTTGGAAGACTGTACCATTCTTTCTGACTGTTGAGATTGTTGTTGATATTGTGGTTGTTGTTGTTGTTCATCAGCTACTAGAGCAGTAGACGTGCTGACCACTCTTCCTTTCCCGTAAACTTCCTTCTGCTGAATCTGCTCCAACTCATAAGTCTTTAACACACCATAGAGCCTTTCCAAAGAAATCTCACTCAGATCTCTTGCTTCTCTTATGGAAGTGATTCTATGTTCGAGATGAGTTGGCAGTGTTAAAAGGAACTTTTTGTTGACCTCCCTGATGGAATAGTATTTACCATTAATGTTCAGGTTGTTGATCAATGCATTGTACCTCTCAAACACTTCAGTGTTTCCTTCTCCTGGATTGGATTTAAAGTATTCATACTCAGAGGTTAGGATTTCTAGTTTGTTCTCCCTAACTTCCTCTGTGCCTTCATTAATAATCTCAATAGTTTCCCAGATATGTTTGGAATCTTTACAATTCATCACATGTCTATTCATCAGGGGATTAAGGGAATCTACTAAGATTAATTGAAGGCTAGCATCCAGGGAAGCTTCTTCTATTTCAGCAGGAGAGAAGTCCTCAGGATCCTTCACATAAGTTCTCGCTTTAGTGATCACCACATCATTTTCTATTACCTCTGGTTCCATAACCATAGGAATTTTTGGACCCTTCTTCAACACTTGCAAATATTTGGGATTAGCAACCTGTAAAAACAGTAGCATCTTCTTCTTCCACATAACATAATTTTCTTTATCGAAAAGTGGAATTTTAACGGTTCCAACTTTTTGTGTAGTCATTATGAATTTTTTTAGTGAATAAAAAATTCAAGAAGTGAAAGAAACACAAAAGTCTAGGATCTAGATTTGTACGTTAATCAGAAGGCTCTGATACCAATTGTTAGGTCCCAATTTGTTTGTAGAAGGGGGGGTTGAATGCAAACAATACCGTTTAGTCGAATAAAATGCGGAATAAAAATTGTGAAACAAAATTCAAGTTAAATAAAACTTTTATTAAACTTGAAAGGTGTTACAACTACGGTATCGGTTACAAGGGATTAATCTCAAATCAATTATTACAAATCTAGAATAAATTCGACATGAACTTTTTCTATTTTTGTAATTAAAAGATCAAATGCTAAATGCGATTTGAGATTAAGTTCTAGGGATTTTAATCCGCTAGATTGATACACAAGAACAAGATAAGTATTTCTAGTTGATTGGATTTAACTTTACAATCTAGAAATTGATCTTGAAGTTGCAGATGAGATGTAATATTTTTCTGCTCCTTTTTTTTTTTGTTCTTGAGTATGTTCTGTTTGATTGATGATAATGAATGAATTGGTCTTCTGCTTCTTTTAAACAACACAGCCGAATAGATTGAATTGGAATGACAATCCTTTAAGCTTGTGAGACTTTCGGTAGGACAATGTTTACAACTAGCAAGACAATTAAAATGAGCTAGCAAGACATTCGGTATGACTATTGATTGTCATACCGATTGTCATATTAGTTCAAATAAATTGTCTTGCTGAATTAATAACTGATTTTAATCTAAACAGAAATTCTAATAAGACAATTAAATGTATTGGCATGACTTTCGGTAGACTATCAATTGTCATACCGATTGTCATACTAGTTCAAATGAATTGTCTTGCTGAATTTAAGCAGGTTTTAAACCAATTAAAATCTTATAAATCCTTAATATTAATTCTAAATTAATTAATCAATTTAATTCAATTAATCAATAAATTAATCTTTGCAGATATAATTTGTTTTCTTAATTAAATTATATGACTTAATTAATTAATAGAGAATTAATACTAACCCTTAGCAGCATCCATTCTTCTGACAATCTTCTGAAAGTCACTGAGACTTATGAATCAATTCCGCCACTTCAATGCTGACACTCGATGTACTGTCTGGTTCATGAGTGACTAACTTTCGTGACGTTTCTTCATGTCTTGACTTCTATATTCTGATTGAATCCTTGTAATAAATGATACCTTAACGAGATCTCTGTCACTTGATTAAATCCACGATCTTGATTTATATCACTGAGGCATGATCAAATTCTTGAACTTCTTCCAGTGAATCTTCAAGTCTGCAGATGAACAATGTTTCTTTATTCTTTGACAGATGTTACTTTGTGAGATCTCTCTGATGATAGATCCACTATTTACTTATTACATTCTTATTTGAGTTGAGTTAAATACTCGAATAAACGAGTAGGCTATGACATATGCCTTTCACAAAGAAATATTCTGAGTGTAGCAGGCACAATTAACAGCTTCAGCCCAGAAATATGTTGGTAACTTTGATTCTTCAAGCATTGTTCTAGCAGCCTCAATTAAAGATCTGTTCTTTCTTTCAACTACCCCATTTTGCTGAGGTGTTCTTGGAGCTGAGAACTCATGCATGATTCCATTTTCTTCACAGAACAGCCTCATTGTCAAATTCTTGAACTCAGTTCCATTGTCACTCCTGATATTCCTAACCTTCAAGTCAGGATGATTATTGACTTGCCTGATGTGATTGATAATGATTTCACTTGCTTCATCCTTTGATCCAAGAAAATAGACCCATGAAAACTTTAAGAAATCATCTACAATCACTAAGCAATATCTTTTTCTTGCAATTGACAATACATTGACTGGTCCAAACAAATCCATATGTAGCAGCTGTAATGGTTCATTAATTGTTGTTTCAAGCTTCTTTTTGAATGATGCTTTCCTTTGTTTGCCTTTCTGACAAGCATCACACAAACCATCCCTTGAGAATTCAACAAGAGGAATTCCTCTAACTAAGTCCTTTTTGACTAGATCATTCATTGTCTTGAAATTCAAATGGGATAGCTTCTTGTGCCATAGCCAACTTTCAACTGGACTTGCTTTGCTGAAGAGACAAGTCATAGATTCTGCATCAGTAGAGTTGAAGTCAGCTAAGTACACATTTCCTTTTCTAACTCCAGTTAGAACCACTTTGTTGTCTTTCTTACTGGTGACAACACAGGCTTCAGAATTGAAGGAAATTGTATTCCCTCTATCACATAGTTGTCTGATGCTCAGTAAGTTGTGCTTGAGACCATCAACTAATGCAACTTCATCAATGATGACATTCCTTGTTGAAATCAAGCCATATCCCATAGTAAACCCTTTGCTGTCATCTCCAAAGGTTATGCTAGGGCCAACTTTCTCCTTAAACTCTGTGAGCAGGGAGAAATCTCCTGTCATGTGTCTTGAACAGCCACTGTCCAAGTACCATAGATTTCTTCTATTTCCCTGGTTGCTTGATGAACTAACTTCATTTTCCTCAGAATCAGCCATGAGAGCCAAGTTGACATATTCCACATCTTCATCCTCTTCTTCTCCATCAGCTGCCCAGTCTTTTTCTTGAGTAATGAAAGCCTTCTCCTTTTGCTTGAGCAGATCAAAATATTTCTTTTTATAATCTACTTGGTCAAATTTCTTCTTTTCAGTAGTTGGCTTTCTGCACTCACTTGCAAAGTGTCCACTTATACCACAATTGAAACACTTGAACTTGGATTTGTCCACCATGTTCTTATGAGGTTTAGTGGCTCTAGTATTTTTCTTAAATTTCATCTTTGCAAATCTTCTGGACAGAAATGCAAGATGCTCATCAATACCATCAGAGTCATCTTGGCTGGAGTTGTCTTCATTCTCAGCAACTTGCTCCTTACCCTTGCTTGATTCTGATTTGATTGTGCCATCTTTGGAGTTTAATGTTGATCTCACAGTTTCTTGTCTGCATTCTTTCTCATTTTCAGCAACCAAGGCAACTGAACCTCCTTTCTTTCTTCCCTTCTCCAATACCTCATCCTGTTCCAGCTCTAGTTCATAAGTCTTCAAGATTCCATATAATCTTTCAAGAGTGAAGTCCTTATAATCTTGAGAGCTTCTCAAGGAGACAGTCATGGGTTTCCATTCCTTTGGCAAGGATCTTAAAAATTTAAGATTTGAATCCTTCACCTGGTACACTCTACCATACAGCTTCAGTCCATTCAACAGCTTTTGGAATCTATTGAATGTGTCATTTAAAGATTCATTTTCTTCAAAATGAAAATACTCATACTGTTGAATGAGAAGCTGCATTTTGTTTTCTTTTACTTGTTCTGTACCTTCACACAGTAGCTGAACTGTGTCCCAAACCTCTTTGGCAGTTGTACAATTTATCACATTATCAAACATATCCTTGTCAAGACCATTAAACAAAATGTTCATAGCCTTCTTATCCTTGTGGACTTCTTCTGTGTCTTCCATTGTCCATTCTGCTCTAGGTTTTGGAATGGATTGACCAACAACAATTGTGGCTGTAGCAACTGTGGCTACTTTGTAGGGAATGTGAGGACCATTCTCAATGCAGTTTACATAACCTTCATCTTGGGAGAGTAGATGAAGGTGCATTTTCACCTTCCAATGGTGATAACTGTCTTTGTCAAGAACTGGGATTTTTACTCCAATATCCTTCTTACTCATCTTTGTTAGTTTCCAAGAACTTTAAACTCTTTGTATGTCAAGAGCCTGCTCTGATACCAATTGTTATTCCTAGTGAACTAACAATGAGATTTACAGAAGGGGGGTTGAATGTAAATCTCAAAACCTTTTCAAGTTTTGAGCAGTTTCAAAGGCTGTGTGTTTAAGATAAACAAGTGTGTGAATTGCTTTAAGCTAATACAGACAGATATATATATTCAAGCACAAAAGTACAGAACACAACAGACCTTAAAAACTTTTCTGGTGGATTTGTTATTCCACCAGAGATGGTATTTCAGAAAATCTGTGATTCAAGAAGTTGATCACAGCTGCATCCTAGTACAAACTAGATAATTTTTCTCAAAATTTTTCTAAACAGCTCTGGAAAAATTCTCATCTAATTACTAGCTGCTACTTGGTTTATATAACACCAAGTTTACAAGTGAAGACAAAGATAAAAAGTACAATAATAAAATAAGTTCTCCACTTGTTTCTTCTCCATTTTACTCCAGTGCATTGTTGACTATTGCCTCTTTATACTAGAGTAGAACGGCTGCTTTTTCTGATATTCCTGAAATAGGCTACCACATCTCAGTTGTCTTTGTCAACCCATGTGCCTCTGTTTGTAGGTACAACTACCACTTGTCAACTGCTATTTAACAGAACATCCGTTGAAGCCTTCATCCGTTGATGGCTTTATCCGTTGATGTGTTAACAGTTGAAGCTCTATCCGTTGATGCACTCATCCGTTGAAGAATGTTATCCGTTGAAGCTTTAGAGACATCCGTTGAAGCTTTGTTTCTCATCCGTTGAAGGTCTTTAAGTTATCCATTGACACCATTTCATTTATACAAAATTACAAGGCATGAAATATTTACAATTGGCCTTCCTATCTGCATATCCTTTAGTAGTCAACATGACTTATAATTTCCCTCAACATTTAAGAATTATATCTCAAATTCAGAGACTGAAATGTGCTACAACACTAGACTTATTTCTAAGTAAAGCTACACCATCAACGGATAGCCAAAGTGGTCTTATCCGTTGAGGCTACAAACACTAGATTTCTACTTAAGTGTTTTGTTAAACATATCATCAAACTAATGCACATATATTCCTAACAACCAATTACTCTAAGTAAATAAAAATTATAAACACAGCTTCCAAAGCCCAAATTCTGTCGATTACAAAGCCTAACATATCGGGTATTGGCCCTTAATCTCATAATTTGAGAGTAAATTGTCCAAAATATCACAATCCGGAAAAATGGCCCTTTTTATCACTTAAAAACGCATTTTTTATTTTCGTTTGTACAAAACATATTTTTTATTCACGTTCATATTAATTTCAGAATATAAAATAAGTTTTATAAAAATAAAAATTAAAATTTTGAAAACGCATTTATAGGATGCGTTTATGGGGTAACGCATTAAAACTATGCGTTTTTCAACCTAGAACGAAGAAAAATAATGCGTTTTCTTAAAATTTTGCAGGCCCAACTTCAAAGCCCAATACAAAAGGAAGTCATGTTTGAGTTGATTGATAAACGTGAGTAAACCTTGCATTTATTAGTGATAGTAAGGGTCATCTCCTTCACCTTGTGATATTTTGGACCATTTAATCTCAAATTGTGAGATTAAGGGCCATTATTCTAACATATCTCCTCTGAAAAGAAAAGTAGTGCGGCCACAAATTAGGGTTTCGACTGCTGGTTCAGCTAAGGGGTTCAGTGTTCCATTTGTTAGCTTCTATTTTCAAATTCGATTGAGGGCTTATATCTTCATGAATGTTTATTTCTCAATTAACGGGGTCAATTTAGGTATCCTTCAATTCTCTCTTATCTCGATTGTATATATATTTGCTTTAAATTATATGTAAATGTCTCGATTTAGGTCTTGATTTCTATATGCGTGCTTTGGTATTTGTTAAAACATGTGTTGTTCCTAAATTGGTTATGCCTCTCTCTCTCTCTCAAGTAGGCTATGTATAAAATATGCTAGAGAGAAAGTTTCTTATATCTGATTTTAGGTTGAAAAATATTTTTAAAATAATCAAAACACCAATTCATGATTGAATACTAGTCAGATGTACTAGTAAAACATCAGTTTGACTGTTAAAATGGAAAATCAAATAAAATATTTTGATATGAAATTTTGGTTGTATCACTAATATATATCTGGTGACATCCACATGGTTGGATCGTTGAAATATATTTTTAAAATAATCGAAATACTAATTCAGGATTAAACATTACTTAGATGTACTAGTCAAACTGATGTTTGACTGTTAAAATGGCAAACCAAGTAAAATTATTTTGATATGAAATTTTGGTTTTATCACTAATATATATATCTGTTGACATCCATACGGTTGGATCGTTGAAAAATATTTTTAAAATAATTGAAACACCAATTCCTGATTGAACACTAGTTAGATGTACTAGTCAAACTGATGTTTGACTCTTAAAATGGCAAACCAAATAAAAAAATTTTGATATGAAATTTTGGTTGTATCACTAATATATATATCTGTTGACATCCATACGGTTGGATAGTTGAAAAATATTTTTAAAATAATCAAAATACTAATTTAGGATTAAACACTACTTAGATGTACGAGTCAAACTGATGTTTGACTGTTAAAATGACAAACCAAGTAAAATTATTTTGATTTGAAATTTTGGTTGTATCACTAATATATATCTCTTGACATCCATACGATTGGATCGTTGAAAAATATTTTTAAAATAATCCAAATACTAATTCAGGATTAAACACTACTTAGATGTACTAGTCAAATTGATGTTCGACTGTTAAAATGGTAAACCAAATAAATTATTTTGATATGAAATTTTGGTAGTATCACTAATATATATATATATATATATATATATATATATATATCTGTTGACATCCATACGGTTGGATCGTTGAAAAATAGTTTTAAAATAATCGAAACACTAATTCAGGATTAAACACTAGTTAGCTGTACTGGTCAAACTGATGTTTGACTTTTAGAACGGCAAACCAAATAAAATTATTTTGATATGAAAATTGGTTATCAGTAATATATATATCTATTGACATACATACAGTTGGATCGTTGAAAAATAATTTTAAAATAATCGAAACACCAATTCAGGATTAAACATTAGTTAGTTGTATTAGTCAAACTAATATTTGACTGTTAAAATGACAAACCAAATAAATTATTTTGATATGAAATTTTGGTAGTATCACTAATATATATATCTGTTAACATCCATACGGCTGGATCGTTGAAAAATATTTTTAAAATATTTGAAATACTAATTTAGGATTAAACACTACTTAGATGCACTAGTCAAACTAATGTTTGACTGTTAGAATGACAAATCAAATAAAATTATTTTGTTATGAAGCTGTTAAAATAGCAAACCAAATAAATTTATTTGTTTCTGAAAATTTTGTCATATCACTAAGATACGTAGATGTATAATTATTTTTTATAAAGAAAAAATTACGTGATAAAATTATTTTTTATAATGAAATATTATTTGAACGAGTAAATACTTAATATTGTCATGAAACTATCCCACAAAATTAATTGGATTACATATAGGATAATTTCTTAAAATATTAATAAATTTTTTAATAAAAAGACTGGCTGCAAATATTAATGATTTAGACACATATTTGACTTTAAAAAATTCAAAATTTCAATATAAGAGCATCTCCAACCACATAGAACCCTTAGTTAAAAATCATTAATACATACTATAAATAAAAAAAATAGAGATTATGTAAAAAAAAATTCATCTCCAATGGTGCATTCCCCTTGTCTATAAATATAACCAACCTCTTGATGTTGGTTATATTTGTTGAACCACTACAGACCTGTAAGAAAGCTGTAAAAAAAATTAATCACTTATTACCATATTAAAGTAATGTATTCTATTTATAACAACATAAAATTTTAATAACATATTATTTTTAAAATATAGTTAACCAATATAGCCAATACCATCGAAACACAATATCTTACAGGTTCAACAAATTTTACATACTCCCTCCGTCCCGTTGAATATTATATGTTCACTGTTTGCACGTATTTTGAGGCTTCTATAAAGTATAGTTTGATAATGTTTTTCTCAATTTTATTTTTTTTGAATAAAAGTTTAAACATGAAACTTTTATTCAGGAATTTTTTTTTAAAAAAAATATTGTGGAGTTATGTTTTAAATGAATATTGAAAAGCGTGCCGAAAAGTAACGTATAAAAATAAATGGGACAGAAACAGTATTATCCTACATGCCCAATTTAGCCAACCAATTATCGCTAATCGGAGATGCTAAGTAAATAAAAATTATAAACATAGCTTCCCATTCCAAAGCCCAAATTCTGTCAATTACAAAGCCTAACATATCTCCTCAGAAAAGAAAAGTAGTGCGACCACAAATTAGGGTTTCGACTGCCGGTTCAGTTAAGGGGGTTCAGTGTTCCATTTGTTAGCTTCTATTTTCAAATTCGATTGAGGGCTTATATCTTCATGTATGTTTATTTCTCAATTAACGGGGTCAATTTAGGTATCCTTCAATTCTCTCTTATCTCGATTGTATGTATATTTGCTTTAAATTGTATGTAAATGTCTCGATTTAGGTCTTGATTTCTATATGCGTGCTTTGGTATTTGTTAAAACATGTGTTGTTCCTAAATTGGTTATGCCTCTCTCTCTCTCAAGTAGGCTATGTATAAAATATGCTAGAGAGAAAGTTTCTTATATCTGATTTTAGGTTGATCTTAGAGTCTTCAACAAAGCTGAAAGGATTATGAAGTACTTGAATGTGAAGGTTAAGAGCTCCAAACTTGAATCTTACTATAGCATGTGCACGATTGTAAAAATTGAAATTGGGTTTATATAACCTTTTTTTTTGCAATACATCTTGTATTGCTTATTTAATTAAACTATATGTTGTCCACTCGTAGCAGAAAAGATAATAGCAACAAAGAAAATGGTAGATTATTTTTGTTTTTGAATGGATGTGAGACATGGGTACATAAAGTAGCAGAAACCAGAAGATTCATGACAGAAATGGCAAATTGGAGATTGTGTGTCAACTGATTGTACCTTTGGTACTTTGTTGACGTTAAGTAGTAGTTAGACAGACGAATGGTATCAAGCTAGTGAAACTCTGTCCTGATGCATTTGAGTTTATTAATTTGACCCTTCCTCTGTAAATAGCTCAAATAAAATGTTGCTTATAAGTTTTGCAAGATTTGCCCTTTTAGATGTCGATATTACTGAGTGGGAATTTGGTGTTGAACTTCGAATGCAATACTTTGTTTCGACATACATGTCTCTATCAACTCTTCTCACTTTGAAACATAAATTGCAGGCTCTCAAAGATCTCTACACACATTTGACTCCAATACAGCGTGTAAATATTGCACGTCATCCTAATAGGCCAACGTGTCTTCACCACATATTTAATATTACCGAGAAGGTATTAGTAAAGGTTTTTTTTTAATTCTCATGCTTCTATTTATCTTTAGTTAGACTAACAATGATATTCTAAAAGATCCCTTAGTATTTTATTTCATATCTCTCCAGTTTGTAGAGCTAAATGGTGATCGAGGAGGGTATGATGATCCTGCAATTATCACGGGTCTTGGATCAATAAATGGAAGAAGCTACATGTTCATTGGTCAACAGAAGGGTAGAAACACAAAGGAGAACATTATGCGCAATTTCGGAATGCCTACACCCCATGGGTATATATATATGGAGGTGACTTGAGCATCTATTTGTTTACTGTTTCGTGATTTAAATGTGAACTGCTAATGATGAAGGAAAGTTCCCTAATTAGTAAACAGAAAAAGGGTAAAATAACAGTGTAAAAATGTTTCTGTCACATCGAAAAATTTGGCACCAAGCCTTCTGGCATATGCAGCATTATGCCTACCAATCGGATATTCATTACTTCTTAGTTGTTAACTAGTGAGATTAGCTTCTTAAAGTGCAATTGGATTCTTTATTATTATTTGATTATTTCTGTAATCGTGCACTTGTAGGTGGTATACACCATCATGGGTTGTCCTGCAGGGCCAGGTACAAACATTTCAAATCTGTAGCTTTTGTTGAAATGGTAAACAGTTCTGAATACTGCTGTAAGAGTCTAACCTAGCGGTACAAATTAAACCTGCTTTAAGCTTTATTCTATAGTTTTGTTACTAAAATACCAGCCTTCAATAGGCAAACCTTATTTTCTTTTGATGGCCTGCTTTCGAGGGTTTCTCTATTAATGTCCTTGAGCCATTTTTGGTTTTCCAATTTGTATCTAGACATACAACATCAGTTAGGATGTATTTTTAACCTAGTCTGACATGATTAATCGTGACATGGCCTAAGAATGCAGTTTCCAGACATTGACCGTTTCTTTACAGTAATGTTGATTTCTTTTGGTCCAGTATGCCATCTGTTTTTTTTAATTCTATTTTGTTTCCTCTCTAGCTTATTCATCAACAAAGCTAGAGAATTCGATTTAGGCTTTATAAAGGAAATAATCCCAATCAATTAGGCTTGATTACATTTATTGAAGAAGACAGGAAAATGTAGATGCCACACATTTACATTGCTCTGCAGGTAATGCTCGTTTTCATAAAAATTGGTACTCCTTAGGGTTCCTGGAGCATTTTATATATTCTACATGTACCAAACTTTAGCTTCCACTTATAGAAGCTAATCCTCCAGCTTCTAAATTAATATTGCATAAAGCCAGCTGATAAGAACTCTAATTACTCAAAGTACTAGATATCATCATATTGCAGGAAATGAAAATTTTAATACCTCTGCCAGCGCTTGGTAGGATTATAATCATATTACTTGTGAGGATTTCATATTTACTCGAAGTATTAGATATCATGATATTAGTATATGACTGTCAGGAGCATCAAAAGTAAATATATTTATAATTATTAATTATATCTACTGTGTAAATCAGGAAACCTGATTAAGTATTAATTAGTTACAACCATATTCAGGTATAAAAGGAGTCATGTCCGCATAGCTAAATTTACTACATTTTAAGTATTTTTTGGGAATAAAACTGTTGAGTTACATAATAAAATTGTTCAAACCACAATATGATTACAATTCTATTTTCGTAGAACTCTAAATTATTTCTTGACAGGGTACTTCGGTTCATCTTAGTACATTACACCATATTTTGGTTTCACCCTATATTTCTCTTTCATGAAGAGTTTTATGTTGTTTTTTAACAAAATATAGATTGAAATTATATTATAATTACAAATTTTCTATTTTTCGTACAATTCTTTTTTATTTTTTATTTAAATAATAAAATGGAACCCTTTAAACATTATTATTATTAATTAATAAGGAAACCATCGTTTGAGGGATACTTTGTTTCACCCCTTTTCGGTTTTACGAACTTTCGGTTTCACTCCTTTTTAAATCTTACTATAGCTATAAATACACCATTTTTATTTTTATTCATATATGACTTATAATTTTATATGTAATATTTTATCTATTTTTTGATTCTTATATACAACATATCTATATTGTTTATATAGAAACGGAATCGTATATACATTGTAATTTCTAGATTCATACTTACATAATTCTATTTTAGCACCAAATGCAAATTTATATATACATAATGAATATTTTATTAAAAAAAATTATGTAATAAAAACTTATATAAAAACACAAATTCAGCTGATAATAAGAAATTTAATATGCAATTACTTAGTAATATTAATTTAATTTTTTATTAAATTATCCATCAATCGTGTTGTGACTAAAGTTCTGATGTAAAATATTAGTCTGATGTAAAATATTAGTTGTGTCTTTTTTTTTGAACAACAGATACATAATAACACATTATAACACTGAATTTGTTCTAATAAAATTTGAGTTGATGAAAACTACATATAATTTAAAAAGAAAAATTGTAATAATCGTATATTTTTATTATTATAAATTTTAGTAAAAAGTTAAAATAAATTTTATGATCATTATTTAATATTGATATTTTGATCTCGGCCGGTGTGTGGCACGGGTTATCTACTACTAATAGTAATAAAAATAAGTTATTAGAACAACCAATGTACTTACCTGAGAAGCAACAACACGATGATCTTGAGCAGTTGACAGAAATAGTCTCAATCTTCTGTTCTTTTAATACTGTGATCATTTGCGCTCATCAATTTTGATTGAACTCTCTTTCTCTCTCACGTGGTCATGAAATATAAACGGAAATTTGTCAAATATTTATGTTTTCAATTTTTTTTTACAAAAATACGATTAGATTTCATCGCTTCATCGCAGGGTTGAAAGCAGTAGTTTGTACAATTGCATTTCATGATGCATGAGGTGGAATTCTATTTCTGGAAACGTACTTAGAGCATCTTCAATAGTGTTGGTTATAATTGGTTGGTTAAACCAGACCTGTAAGACAATATGTAAAATTTGTTGAATCTGTAATATATTGTACTTCTATGATATTAGCTATATTGGTTAGCTATATTTTAAAAATAGTATGTTATTAAAATTTTATGTTATAAATAGAATATATATCTTCAATATGATAATAAATGATTAGATTTTTTGTAGTGGTTTGTAGAGGTTGACTATATTTATAGACAAGAGGAATGTACCATTGAAGATGATTTTTTTTTACATAATTTATATATTTTTTATTTATAGTATGTATTAATGATTTTTAGCTAAAGGTTCTACATGGTTGGAGATGCTCTTACATGGGATCATCGGACCCCCTTAAAATTTTAATTTAGTTAAATATGTATATTTAAATTATATAAAAATTAAAAATGACCCTCTTAATTTTTGCAAAAAAAAGATTTCCCTTAAAGTTGGGCAAAAATTTTAGAGTTGTGCCTGGTAACCCAAATATATTTCCAAAATAATTTATCAAATGATGTGGCTGACACATGACTAATTTTGATTCGTGGGCGCATATAAATGCACGTGGGGTCTCATATTATTATTAGGAAGGTTGCCAAATATTCATATGACACATCAGATTTGTGAAATTTTTTGGTCAAAAAATTGAGATGTCTATAAAGGAAAGTTATACTTTTTTGTTTTAAAAAGTTATGAGTTACAAATGAAAATAGAAGCCGAGAATACAACTAGCATTGGAGTTGAAGTTCTATTATAGCATAAAAAACAATTTATGATGCCAAATTATAGTAATGACTATAGTAATTTTGCATCTAATATTCGACTTCTAACAACCTATAGTAAAATTACACATAATATGTTACAATATTCAAATAATACATTCTATATATAACAACCTGAAATAATAACATTTTTTTTTTAATATAGCCAACTCCACGGAGTAAATAACCTTAATAATCTCTATTTTAAATTATTTTAGCTAACAGTTTTAGCAATATCGTTGGAGATGCTCTAATACTGTTACTTTACAGAAATATAACAAGAAAACTAACTTCTAGGAGCTGAACAAATGGTCATCACAGCGTAATCAAGAGATACATGATGCACTAGTAGATTGTAGCCAACCAATTGAATTGTGATGCACTTGTTTTCAGGTTCAAATGCAATACAATACACTTGTGATGAAGCAATATACAGTTGGTTGACTCTTTGGAGCTCTTTTGTCAAACGCCATGGGCAGGAGAAGACTTCTATGCATTTATGATTATAATTCATTAGCACCCACTAATCATGATTTAATATTTACCATAGACTCATTCTCCGGTCTGCATTTTCTATACTTGTTCAACTCTTTACTATTATATTTTAACTGATTTTACAAATGCTCACTAAGAAAATAACCATCTTTATTTTCATATTGATAGCTGCCGTTAATGATTATGAATAGTTAACTTGTTGTTGTGTTTATGGAAGACACAAATTTAAAAATGGCATCCGACACCTCTCCGTGTAATGTTATATCCCTCCCTCCATTTACGAGATGTAGAGGGTTTGAACCTTGTCAAAGACAAGGGAGGTGAACCGTTCTTATGAGAAAGTAAATGACAAATTTATCTACTTTCTTGACAAATTTACATATAATAGGTTGTTAATACATGCTCATGACACACACTAGAAAATAACAATTCATCTGCTTTCTTATTTAAAATCCATCAAACAAACACGGTTGAGAAGCTGAGGGTAACATCTCATTACATATAAAGTAACACGTACAATTGTTTGTGTTTATTTCTCTGTTGCAATACTCACAGTTCATCATATATCAAGTCCTGTGGTGTGGATGAGGATCCCACCTGTGTTTGTATGTTCTTGCCTTCCTAATACTTCCAGCACCACACGCCCCATGTGTGGCAGAATATGGTACTATTACATGGTGCACATTGGAGTACCGGTTTACCAAGGCTTTCTTCCTTGCAGTTCCAGCAGGGACGAACCTTTTTGTTGAAAACAAATGTGAGTCCGTGGGGATGCACTTTGTCTTTAATTATATCGGTAGCCCCAAACTTTACATTGGAGAAGAGATCGGAAGATGATAACTCTAAAATACAGTCAGTATGAAATGAAAGGTCACACTTACTGCAATGATAGAACCATCTGTTTGTGTTTATTTCTTGAGAGCAAAACTCACAGTCAAACTCATGCTCATGTTTTTCGACCATGCCAGCATCATATATCAAGTGCAGGGGGTGAGGATCCCACCTGTGTTTGTATGTTTTTACCTTGCTAATACATTTTCCGCAAATACTGAACCTGCAATCTTTACATTCGTACTTACATTCAGCAGAACTCCTTCCGCAGGTATTACAAGCATGCTTTGTGTCTTGATGAAGTTGAAGTTGGTGACTGTGAGCTTCGTGTTTGATAACTCTGGGTAAGGTCACACATCCAATATGAAGACGGATTGTGTGCTCATTGGGTAGTATCATACTAAAGAATATACCACTGCTATAAATTCTGCAACCATCACAGTAGAAAACCTCGAATGACTCTCTATACTTATTTGCAAATAGCGTTTTACCTGGCCAAAGGTGGTGTTCAATCTCTCTAGGAAACTCGGCGCAGAATTTATGCATAAAGTATTTGCAAGGAAGACAAGCATATAATTGACTATCACAAGTTTGAATGGGTTTGACACAACCATCACAAAGCAATAATATTTCATCATCATTTTTCCGATCATACAACTCATCAGTTGTTATGAGTTTAAGATCATGTTCTTCATGCGACCAATGTTTAATATAATTTGGTGCACCAGAGATGCTACTGTTGTTAGAAGAGTCAGATAGAATAATCTTATCCTTTATAAATTGCTCAAGCAATAGATTATATAAAGATAATTCATCGGCTGCGGGCAGGTGCACCAAATTAGGAAACGTTTCGTTCTCACCGGAGCTGAAAATACCAAAAAACATAGAACACCAAAAAGATGATAAATGGACGTGTATATCTATATAAATATAGATAGATGTAAATATCGATGCTTATGTAGAGTAATACCTCAACAGACTTGATCTTGATCTAGCACACTGAAAATGAGTGAAATATCTGCAGCTGCGACAACAGTAAAGCCATTCTATCCAATACAGTCTTTCATGGCAGATTCTACAGAACTGAAAAAATTTCTGGTAGACTTTAGGAAGAGAAAATGAGAGGATAAGAGGGTGTTTATGAAATTGAAATTGGAAAGAGGGAGGTGCATCACCACAACTTTTGTGGATCCAGAACTGACATTTGGTGCATCTATAAGACGAGTCTAATATATTATCAATTACTTTGCAAGCACAACATCTAAATGAGGACAGTTGCTCGATTAAGGCTAACGGATGACTATGACCTGGATGTACAAATATAGTGTCCTCTTTGGACTGCTGAACTTGGATTCCAGCACATTTGACGCAAACACAAATTTTAGGATTCAAACTACTGCGATAGATGAAATAAGTTCGTCTCCCAAAAAAGCCACATATTATACAATATTCTTGCCCCCATAGACAAGGGTGAATAGAGAGAACCTCATTCGGGTCAGTTGGGTTTACAATCTCTCGGGGTAACTCTGCACAAGTTTTGTGGACTAAAAACTTAGTACAAAAATAAGCACAAAAATAAATAGGTGATGATTTACATGAATCTATTTCTTCACCGCAGCCACGACAAAGAACACCCTTTTTATAAGCAATGTAATTTTCATTCAGGACTAGCAAGTGTTCGTGGCCAGGGTGCTCCATTACTACATTAGTTTTCTCTTCCATCTTTGGTTGTACAGGAATGTGCTATGAAAAAAGAAAGAATATATCATTGTTAGCTTGGATTCTTAAATTTTTCCACAAGCTAGGACTGAAAAGCTACATACAAACATATTCGTTGAGTGAAAGTCAGGCAATGATATTTCTAAATCTAATTGGTGTTACTGAAGAAAAAAAAGAATAAATACCTCCCTTTTGGCCTTTTTCTTTTCATTTTTTGCTAATTAATTACACATACGCACACACTAGGAGCAGAACTCCTGACAGGTGGTAAGGAAATTAGGAAAAAAATTTGGAAAAGAAAAGATTTATAAACAATAAAATCGTTTAGAAAACGAAGGAGCGAAAATGTTGGAAGTTTGAGTTAGGTTTTATAATTAAAATTTATGGATTATTTAGGGGTATACATTTTAATTTTTTTCCCAGTAATCCAGCCGTACAGATGATTAGACATGTTGATTTTTCATATGTATGTAAAATATTTAATTTTCTTGATAGTTTTTTGAATTTTACATCCACAAAAGAAAATACATGTCATTTAAACATTGGCCTAGTTTGTTTTCGCTAATTCTGTAGATACTTTGGGAAGTTGGAATTCCAAAACTGACATTTGGCGCATCTATAAGACGAAACTAATATATTATCAATTACTTTGCAAGCATAACACTGGAATGAGGAGGGATGCTGGATTAAGGCTAATGGATTACTATGACCTAGATGTTCAAATACAGGGTCCTCTGTCACATATTGTACAACGTCTAATCCACGGAGTTTGAACAGACAGAAACTATTAACAAATGATTTACATGAATATATGTGTTCACTACAGCAACGTAATTTTCATTTAGGATTAGCAAGTGTTGGTGAGCAATGTGATTCATACCTATATCATTATTTTCTTCCATCTTTATTTTCTTGTGAAGCAAATGACATATGAAATGCTATGTATAATACAGATCAACGGATCAAACCCGCACAATTCGCCTAAATCAACGGATCGAATACGAATACAGAATTATGGAACCGGGACCGGCCCGGCCCGCACGAGCCGCACGAGCCGCGCAGCACGCACAGCCCGCGGGTTCGTGCACGCGCCAAGCCCCGGAAGTTCTACCACATACTGCTAAAGCCTAAAACTATTATTAATATACTACCTACCACTATCCCCTACACTGACTACGGTTTTTACATATATATATTAGTATTTAGTATTTAGAAATTAGGAGCCTCATGCTGCTTTGCACAATTCAGCCCGCACAGCTCGTGCACGGCCCGGTCAACTCGTAACCGTGATTATTCGCGTGCCGGTTATGAGTTATTATTTTCCGGTTCAAACCCGGCCCGAGCCCAATTCGTAATTCAACGGTCCGGTTCAGTGTTAAGGTTACGAAAATTCCAAGTCTTATTTGATTTGACAACTGTGAAAAGCCATATTGGATTTCAACTTACAACATTAATGTACAAAAGTTATTAGAACAACCAATATACTTACTTGAGAAGCAACAACACCATGATCAGGAGCAGTTAACAGAAATAGTCTCATTAATCTTATGTTCTTTTAATATACTGTGATCATTTGCGCTCATCAATTATGATTAAACTCTCTTTCTCTCTCATGTGGTCATATTATAATCTTTATTAATAAGGAAACCTCTTTTTTAAATGATATTTGATTTCACTTATTTTTTTTCTATTACTTTTGTTTTCACTATTTATAACTCTAGCTTTACAACCCGTGTCATGCACGGGTCTTAATTAATATTTTTATATTATTTAACTTTATAATAATTTTTTTATTATTACCTTATTAATATATTTATAAATAATAATATAAGTATTTGTTATTGGCGAGATTTTAATCTGAATCTTGGGTAGTGTATAACTAATAATATAAATATTTGTTGTTGGTGAGATTCCAACTTGAGAATTTTAGTATTGTATAAATAATAATATTTATATTTGCTGTTGGCGGGGTTCGAACCTGAAAGTTTGAGTAGTGTATATTTTTTTAGTATTTGAATGTAACGGTCCAAATTACTTGATTGAAAAGATCCGACGGTTATAAATGAGGATAACCAAACCAACCAAAAAAAGGGCATACCAAATTATACACCATTCCGATTATTATAGTATAATATAGATAAGTGTATTATTTTTATCGCATTTGATTTCTATATGACTTATAATTCTATATGTATTATTTTTACCCTCTTTTTAAATTTTATAAGCCATACTTCTTTATTAATTTTATAGGTTTGAATCCTACTTTTAATTATATTTTAAAATAAATAGTTTCATAAATTGACCTAACTAAATAGGTTCCGAAAAAATAAATCACGATCAAGTAAATAGGTCATGTGTTTAAATCGGAACATTTAATTTTAATTTTTTTTAATTTATTGATATGGATATTATAAACATTGTATTTTGGTTTCACCCCTAAAAAATAATAAAATTGTCCAAACCTTATTCTGATTACAATTCTATTTCTGTAGAACTCTAAATTATTTCTTGATAGGGTACTTGGTTTCATCTTAGTAGGGTTATGCCGTATTTTGGCTTCACCCCTCGATTTCTATTTTATGTAGAGTTCTATGTTATTTTTTAACGAAATATAGATTATTGGAATCATATTATAATTACGATATTTATATTTTAATTCTTTTTTATTTTTTATTAAAATAATAAAATAGAATCATTTATATATTTTGTTACTAATAAGGGAAACCATCCTTTAAGGGTACCTGGGTTTCACCCCTTTTCGGTTTCACCAACTTTTGATTTCACCCCTTTTTAAATCTTAGAATAGCTTTAAATATATCATTATTATTCTTTTTTGATTCTTATATGACTTCTAATTCTATATATAATATTTTGCCCGTTTATTTATTCTTATAGACCACATATTTATATTATTTTTATATAAACAGAATCGTATATAGATTATATTTCTAGATTCATACCTATAAAATTCTATTTTAGTACCAAATGCAAATTTATGCATACATGAAAAATATTAGAAAAAAAATATACGATCACAAACTATATAAAAACACTAATTCAGCTAGCAATAAGAAATCTAATATGCAATTACTTAGTAATATTTATTTAATATTTTGTTAAATTATTCGTCAATCATGTTGCTCATTGCATGACTTAAATTTCAATGTAAAATATTAGTTATGTCTTTTCGGACAATAGAGACATAATAACGTTAAGTTTGTTGTTCTAATAAGATTTGAGTTAATGAAACTACATATAATTTCAAAAAAATGCAATAGTAGTATAATTTTATTTATTATTTATTTTAATTTAAAATTAATTTCAATAATCATTTTAATATTGATATTTTGATCTCGTCCCGTGCGAAATACGGGTTATCAACTAGTTGTTTCTAATAAGGGAAACCATCTTTTAAGGGTACTTTGGTTTCACCCTTTTTTGGTTTCACGAACTTTTGGTTTCACCACTTTTTAAATCTTACCACATCTCTAAATATAACATTATTTTTTTTTATTCTTATATGACTTCTAATTCTATATGTAATATTTTACCTGTTTTTTTATTCTTATATACCAAATATTTATATTGTTTTGTTATATAAAAGGAATCGTATATAGATTGTAATTTCTAAATTCATACCTATAAAATTCTATTTTAGTACCAAATGCAAATTTATGCATACATGGAGAATATTACAAACAAAATATGCGATCACAAACTGTATAAAAACACAAATCCAGCTAATAATAAGAAATCTAATATGCAATTACTTAGTAATGTTGATTTAATGTTTTGTTAAATTATTCATCAATTGTGTTGCTCATTGCATGACTAAAGTTTCAATGTAAAATATTAGTTATGTGTTTTCGGACAATAGAGACATAATAACGTTAAGTTTTTGTTTTAATAAGATTTGAGTTAATGAAAATTACATGTAATTTCAAAAGAAAAATTGCAATAATAATATAATTTTATTTATTATTTTTTAATTATAATTTAAAATTAATTTCTATAATCATTTTAATATTGATATTTTGATTTCGGCCCATGCTTCGCACGGGTTATCAACTAGTGAAATATAAAAGGATATTTGTCAAAATTTGAAGGGTATTTCTCATCGCTGCTCGCTCAAACGTTGGTTGAAAAACACAAAATTATTGAATATCATTGGGTTTATATGTTGTTAAAATTGTCAGTGATTATAACAGTTGCAAATGCAACAATTAAGAGAAGATTTTCAGACGAAAATATTCGCAATAATCCAATTTATAAAATCGTATTTTTAAATTTTTTTCGAGCCGAGTTCGAGCCAAACTCGAGCAAAACATGCAAAATGTTCCGCTCGAGCTCTTAAAAAAATTCCGATCTCACTTATATTCGAAACTGGATCTTCCACCGGTGGAGAATTCATACTTTACAAAATGAACTATTAGAAATGGGGGTACATAATAAAGAGAATCTGACCGATTATGAAGCAACTTCTCGGGCATCATATACTTAAGTGATTATGGCATGGGTCAGCGGGCGAAATTCAAATTTCCTTTTAGTCATTTTCAAAATCATGTAATCTTCAATTTATGAGCAATGTGATTCATACCTATATCATTTTTCTTTATTTTCTTGTGAAGCAAAAGACATATGAAATGCTATATATAAATAGAAAGCCATCTGTCTCTTGTGACTTGTGAGCATGAATATATGATTTCTGCGGTACAAGAAAGCTTTGACAAGCAGATAGACGGACATATGCGTGTCATCAAAGAAATACATCTAAATTTTAATAAAGAAAAGGAATATCTAATTACTTACTCAAAGCTAAAACAACCCGGAGGAATCAACTCTTCTTTTTAATAAACTATACTATCTATACTATAATAATCGGAATATGGTATAATTTGTTTCAACGGTTATCCCTAATTTTAGTTATTAAAGAAAATAAATAAATAGTGTTATATATCCGCTAAACTACTAAATTAGTAAACTACAGGATAGAGTCTACTTATCCTACTAAACTACGACCCCAACGTATCATATTATTAAAAAATAGATAAAATTTTGGTTATTAAAGAAACTAAATAAATAGTGTTATATATCCGCAAAACTGCTAAATTGTTAAACTACTACATACAATCTACTTATACCACTAAATTACGACCCCCAACGTATCCTATTATTAAAATAAATAAATAAATAATGTTATATATTCGCTAAACTACTAAATTGTTAAACCACTAGATATAGTCTACTTATTCTACTAAAGTTATACTATTATTTTTATTATGAATTTATAATTATTATATGTTTACAAAAATATTTCAAGATTAGAATATGACGAGATAAATAAAAATTTTAAATATTAACGGGAACCCGTACATCGTACGGGATTTAAGCTGATAAATATAAGACCTAAGACAGAAACACTGTGGAAGATAAAGACAGTATATAAGCCATGTTACGAAGTATATAAACATGAACAGAAATAGAAGAATTGTCATGGGGTTTATTTGGAGAAATTATCAAAAATATTATTTTTTTTAGATTTTTTTGGGAATTTTACTATATTTTAATTTTTTTGCAAAATTCGGAATCAATTAGAATCAACCAAAATTAAGCAGACATGTAATTGGTCGTTTTTTTGGTTGCATGAGATTGCATGGTGTTGCAGAAATTCATCGATGGTTGCATCTAGTTGAATAAAATTGCAAAAAAAACGTAATTTTGCAAAAAAATAATTAAAAAAATAGTATTTTTGCAAATATTTTTCTTTTTGCATTTTTTTAAAAAATGATAGTATTTTTGCAAAAATGTTTTTAACCTTGCGTATTTTTCAAAAAACACCTATTTTACTATTGCCGCTAAGGTATGCTAAATAAATTTTATGTATATTCAAGAATGTATAAACAAAAATTATATTAATTAATTAATATTATAGGTGCGGTTTTTCGGTTCAATTTTAAGGATAAAACCGAAACCATAACCTAACTGTTGACTGTAACCTAACCGTTATATTGGTTCAATTAAGTTTTTTTCAATATTTGTCAATTATGATTTTTTTAATTTGTTTTTTCGATTTCTCGATTTAATTTCGATTTTTCCATATATTTTTGTTCATTTAAAGGAAATAAATTGATTAAAGAGTCTGGATTGTGCTCCCTAGTGTGGTCTAATAGTCTCGGGCTCTGCGGTATATTTTTTGATCCTTTTCCCCCTCCCTCAATTGGGCTGTAAATTGACAACACTAAGCTAGTGAATGATAGACTGATACTCAAGTTTTAACAAATTCATATTTCTCTTTTTTCAAGACTTTGCACATTTAAAAGATATTTAGAAGATATACATGTAATAGGTTGTTAATACGTATTCATGACACACACTATAAAATAACAATTCATCTGCTTTCTTATTTAAAATCCATCAAACAAACACGGTTGAGAAGCTGAGGGTAACATCTCATTACATATAAAGTAACACGTACAATTAAGAGAGGGAAATTGTCCTGAAATGAAAGATCATACTTACAACAATGATAAAACCGATATATCAAGTCCTGTGGTGTGGATGAGGATCCCACCTGTGTTTGCGAAAGCCAGAGTTACGATATTTAGTAATTTGAAGGTCGAGCTCAGCCAAAAAAATCAATGGGAAGAGATGTCTGTCTCACAGTATTAACTAATCCATTTTAATGACTACTACCATCTATTCCAAACATCTTAAATATTTAGTAATCTGCATTATCTGCTGTCCAACTCAAAAACAACACATTATTGGGTCAATCTGATTGGTTAGTGTAGTAGAGGAATTCTGGTCATAAATCTGCTGGTATCGTTAGTTGAGTGTGATTGCAATGTTAACATTAACTTAATTTTTTCAGCTGCTGGTATCAATGTTTCAGTGTGATCTCCAAATTGTATGTTGAGTGTGATCTCTTAATTTCTAAACACAATTTTTTATGGCAATTGGAACTTTACAGATCAAGGAAACAAACAACTCTTACGGAAACATTAGATTTATGCTCCAGTAAACTAGGAAAGAAAATATTACTTATCTTTCATCACTAAGAGCATCTCTAACGGGGATGAACTCTTAGCTAAAAATGTGTCAAACATACTATAAATATATTTTTCAGATATTATTTAAAAAATTATTTGCTCCAAGAGTGCATTTTCCTTAGCTAAAAATTTAGCCAATCTCTCTAAGTCAAGTATCACGTACAATTAGCACTTTCAGTCCAAAATAGAAATTACTAATTAAAGTCGAGGATCCAGTACAATTTACACTTTCAGTTCCAAGTACAAATTTCGTTATTAATAGTACGTGAAGCCTTGTACAAAAAATCTAGAATCGCAGAACTGCGTTCCGAAGCAGAGTAATTTGTTAATGCATTTGCTTGTTTATTGTGATTGCAGTGTTCAAGTATGATCCACCAAGCAATACTACATTTCCTCATAGCGTCTATCTACTACAAAATTATCGGAGTTTCGAGAATTGCGACCTACGACGAGCAAAAAGATTGGCTTCAGTGACACAAGGCAGAGGAAATGGATTTGAGCTGGTGCTGGAGAATTGGAAGCCTTACTACTTTGCTTGTGGTGAACACAATGACATTCATTGCAAAGATGGCCTCATGAAATTCTCTGTTATGCCCCTAAAGGTTTCTACATTGATTTTTGCTAAATTTTAGTATTTTGTCAAAGCAATAATGAAAGTTTTGTTCATTTATATTATCCTGCTAAAGTAATAAGTATGATATTTCTACTCATGAGTATTTTACTACGGTTTATTTTCTATGAATTGTTTTAATTTAATGACTGGTTATGCAAGTTTATAAAATGTACAAAGAAGTTCATACTTCATTGATTTGTTATTTCAGAGAAGCTTAAAAGCATATTTGTAAATATAAACTTACAAGTTTATATAAACTTCAGATTTAAAAGCATCAATGTTTAATGCTAAAGTAATAAGTTCATACTTCATTAAATTTTATATTTAATGAGTTAGACCGTAATCAGACATATACTGATTTGTAAGTTTACAAGTCATATTTGTCAAAAAAAAAATCATATTTATTCTTATTTGGTTCATTTATCAACTTTCATGGAATTTCTTTCAAATTAACAATAACAATCAAGTTACAAAGATAAGTAAAAAGAAATTATGTACTAAGCAATATACAAATTATATAAAAACCAAAGTGAATTTGTTTTAACATCCAAACCAGATGCTCAAATACAGGGTCCTCTGTGGACTGCTGAAAGTGCAATACAACACATTTGAGGCAAACACAAATTTCAGTTTTGGAACTACTACAATAGTTTTGAAATCGGCCGATTTCTATAACCGAGATATTTACATATATATTACAAATAGAGAAACACAAGGCCATATTGTGTAAATTTAAATCATTAGGCACATGACTAAAAGGAACTTTTTAGTACAGTCCATATTACAGTCCATATTGTGTTACTAAAAGATCAATACTAAGTTTGTAGAAGGGTCCAGAGAACAATCACGGAACTAAGGTAGAACTGTAGAAGTCCAAGAGGAGACGTGATTTCATATTTTTTTAAATAATTATATAAGTAATTTTATCATATAAATATTTTCTTCAGGTAATGCACACTTTAAATTTGGTATTTTTAAGTTGTATTTGTTTCTTACAGTTATGATGCTAGCTAGAATAACCCTTTTAATGGGAATTTAAGGATGGAAAAGTTAATAGAAATCCACTTTGATACTCCCTAGCATTTCAGATTGTGCTGCTTGCGCACAATTCAATCACACATCCAACAAAAAACGAGTTGTATGCAGAAATTTGAAGTTTCTTAACGTGATCTATGCATTGTAGTTGTCGAGTCCTAAATCCCTGAGAGCATCCGTAGCAGCAGTTCTGCAGCTTGGATGATTTCTCTTGGCTGTCCGTATGATCTTCTCAATATCAAGACCAAGTAACAGAGTTCTGTACAATGAAAAAAGTGGGTTACAGATCCAGTTAATGTGATTAGAATCCATTGACCCAACACAAACACATGAGATATAACATAGGAGGTGACTTGCCTGTTCTCTGGATTCCTAACCACAAGATTACGAATCATGAGACATGCATGTTTCTGAAGCTGAGGTACTTCAGGAAACTTATTCATAACTCGTATTGCAAGGTCTCCAGCTCCAGCTTCAATAGCACGAGTTGCATTATCAGGTGCTCTTAAGGAGAGGGTACATATGATAGACAAAACCTGTACAGAAGTTGATTTATTTGAATTACTTTGCCTTGCTTTAAAGTCACATTACAAGTTGCACAATGTTCTTCATTTTAAGAAACACATGTAAAAAGAACATAAACATCTAACAACATAAAATGTTGTTTCAGATTTCTCGTAATCTTCCATATTTCTATCTTTGTTACACTGACTTGCATAACCGTGGTTATACTAAAATGACTAAACTAGTTCAACATGTATATATTTAAATAACAGTTCATTCGCTTTAATCACAACAAAAATTTATGATTTCCACGTAACCTAAAATACAATGTCAACAATATACGAGAAGTCCTTTACCTCTTGCAGAACAAATGGGTCGTCAGAAAATCTGGTTGATAGTGTTATAAGCTTGTCCATACCTCCCTTCGCGACAATAGTAGTCTTATTTGCATCACTACCTGCCAACTAATCAAGAAATGTGCCATAAGTGCTTATGGCGCTCCAACCAGAACAAAAAATAAAAAAATCTTGCAACATCATCCAGTGTGAGCGTACAACAAATTATCTAACTCCATAGTTCTCAATGGCGAGAGAAAGTATCTTTGTAAGAACAAAAATTTACTAATAATTTTACAAGGAAACAATGATGAAAGATAAACAGTAATTTTAAATTTAATTCTATAATCATACTTGCTGCAAATTCATCAATTGTTTCTAAGCTTATTGGTTACTGTTCTGTTGTACAGCTACAGAGGAAGGAAATAACTATTTAATAATGCATTGTATCCTCTAAGCTGGTCTGGTCTAATAATAAAAATAACAATTTAGAGCATAAAGACTACTAGCACGCTATTCATTCTTATAATGCAAAACGCCTAAAGGCTACAAGTCTGCAACAGTAAAGTCGCATACCTCATTACTGGTGTAATTTGCATCATCTGCTCTCCAACTCAAAAACATCATTAAGGTAATAGCTCCATGACAATACAAAGAAGTGGATTCTAAAATACATGTATATAACCTAGAAGTGAATATGTACAAGGCCACACATATTAATGATCAACAACATAACCATTACACATGTTACTTTACTCGAAGAAGGGGTCATTTTGATTAGTAAGTGTAGTAGTGGAATTATGGTCATCAAGCTGCTGGTACCAGTTGTTGAGTGTGATTACAAATTAAGGGCCCGTTTAGGATTTTTAAAAAATGTAACTTATGACTTAAAGTTGAAAAGTGTCGTATAAGTAATATGAACATCATAACTTATAAGTTATTCAGGTGTTTGGATAATTTTATGTATAAGTTACTTATAAGTTGATAATGTGTTTGGTAAATCGTAACTTAAAAACTACAATTTTTTGAAAGAAAATAAAATGTAAATTACAAAATACATAAATTAATAATTTTAATACATGAATATAAAATAAAAATCTAAAATCTAAAAACAAGTAATAAAATTATACGATTGGAATGAGTTTTGAAATAAAATTAAAATCAAAGATAACTAACCGTCATTCAAAATTTAAATGTACAAATTTCATATCTAAAAAACTTCATCAAATTAATTTTAGAAAATTTAATAATATTAAAAATATTTTATATATCGTGCAAGTTTTAAACTAATGCAAATTTAAAAAGAAGATACTAGGAGACAAAATAAATCATGAGCCATGACAAAATGAAAATCAAGAATGGAAAGGAAATGTTATGATTTCTAACAATCCATTTGTGGCTCAAAATAGATTCCATGTGACCAATCAATTAGTTTGCCAAACAGGTTAGTAAATAGTATAATGGGCTCTGGACTCAAATGAGCCCCAAAAATGATGAGCCAAACATGCACTAAATACTAACTTAATTGTTCATCTGCTGGTATCTATGTTCCAGTAAGACCTCAAATTAATATCTCACTTGATCTGTTTACTCTATACAGCGAGACACAGAAGATATCTGAGAGATCCTCAATATATTTTCTCAATATCTAGAACCAAAAGATAAAAAAAATAAAACAGATCATTAACTTTTGCACCAAAACTACTACTCCCTCTGTCCCATTCATTTCTATATACTTTCCTTTTTGGGATGTCCCATTCAATTCTATACATTTTAAAATTTACCAAATATAGTAAAATTTTTATAATATAAAAATTAACTACAACTACACCTACTCACATCCACTACTTTCCTCCACTACACTAACTTTATACATTAAATATTGATTAACCCCGTTACTTTACCCACTTATCATACTTTTTCTCTCAACATTCCACTTTTTCTTAACCTCCGTGCCCAAATCAAACGTATACTTCTCAATGGGACGGAGGGAGTAGCTATTTTGAATAGCCCAGAGTTATGCATCATACATATACCAAGCAGAAAATTTACATAAACTTTGCTCAGAGTGCGAACCTTATTCAACAGTGAACATAGAGTTTGTGCCACGATTTGGTTCCTCTGTGCACCGCTATCATTGATGCAACAGAGAATTGCATCTATACCACCACTCTCAGCTACAGACCTACATATCTCATCCTACAATTTAAAGCATCCCCAATCAACATACTGTTTAATATGCCAAACATGTATAAGGAACTAGTGAGAGAAGAGAATGACTCCAGATCTATATACCATTATATACTCAGCATAATATTCATAATCACAGCTGTTATGAAAGTTGAACTTTAAAGATCAAGGAAACAAACAACTCATACTTAAACATAAGATTTATGCTCAACTAAATTAGGGGAAAAATTACTTTTCTTTCAACATTAATACCAGGGATCAACCAAAAATAACGTAACAGCAACTTGGAGAAAGAACTAACACTAGGGCATTGGTTTAAAAACCCAAAATAGAATAAATACAGTTCTCATCCTAGGAAATGATGCATAGCCTGATTTCCCAACCAACTATTGGCTGGCGCATGATTATACATGAAACACAAACATTAGAAAAGAGGTAAACCATAAAAAGCACTAATCATATACTATATCTTCTCCAGTATTTAATGTTCAAGATTAATACTTAAGGCTTCACCAGCTGTAAGTTTATTGCAAGTTTTACAAGTCCTAATAAATACGGTCCTAAAAAAAAGCTACATTGGTTAACTTGTCTTTCACCAAACATCATAATAACAAATTAAATAGGATACTCGATCATGATTGACATGAATGATAAGCTGACTCTATATATGAACTCACATTGACGGCAACAGCCTTCAGTGCAATGCTCGCAGATACAAGACTTGGTGAATGGATCCCATCACGAAGAGAACGCACAAGAGCTTCAGCAATCCCGATCTTTGCAAATCTTCTGGCATAACCAAAAACCTATATAATAATAAAACAGGTTTATAACTCATTTTCAGTTATATTTACTATCTATTAGATTTGAAAGAATCAATATGCTGCAACTTTTGCTTTGCTAAAGCATACCCTTTCAGCTTTCATAAAAACTCAAATTCATCATTTAAATGGGGAAAATTACAGCAAATATTAGCTAACGCCTAACTGTAAGGTTTTAAGTTCCAGTTCTTATTTTCTTTAGCAACTGTGAAAAGACATATTGATTTGCAATTTACAACAATGTACAATACTTATTAAAACAACCAATTTACTTACTTGAGAAGCCACGACTCGATTATCATCAGCAGATAATAGAACTCGTATAGCATCATAGAGACTAGAAATAGTCTCATTCTTCTGTTCTTTTAATACTGTGATCATTAGCTCATCAACTTTCAGGTCCATGAATAATTCCTTAAGGACCTCATTACCAGTTGCAGCTGCAGCAATAACTGAAAAACCACTACTCAACATTGTAACATTATCAGTTCCATCATTTAGAATGCGCATCACAACCTCTGGTCCATTGCTATTTCGAAATATTTCAGTACACTGAAGATCTGCAAACAAAAGATTTAAACGTCAATTTGAAGCTCTAATCAAAATAAGATTCAATTTCATGTCAAACCACCTTTGCTTATGACATCCAATGTCATGCAACTATATCATTTCTGGGTCTCCGACACTTTTTCTGTACATATAAATTGTTGATGAGCACATATTGCAACATCGTGCAAGTGTGATAAGTACATTAAAGGTTACGAATCCCCCGCATATTAATCATAAAGACATATAGCACATGTTTGTGATTCTATCAGTCATGTTCATTATCAAAAACAATATGTTAAAAACACTCACCATGACTCCTTTCTAGACGCTTCAAAATACTTTGCAGTAAACAGCTTATCTCTTATCCAAGTTTTCTTCATACTGTAATTATATACCTCTAAAATAACTTCAATTCCATTATAGTATGTCCTAATCACGCATATCTTCATTTTCAGACTAAATAAGAAAAATCGAGACAAAACCTCGTGCAAAATAATGTAGCAAAATTCACAAATAACTTCAATTCCATTATAGTATGTCCTAATCACGCATATCTTCATTTTCAGACTAAATAAGAAAAATCGAGACAAAATCTCGTGCAAAAAAATGTAGCTTATAGTCAACACTCGATACGGAATCCAATAACTTCTTGTTGCTACCTCACTACAACAATAACAACATTGATCAATAATGCAACACGATGAATTTTCCTAAATCCCAAATCCTATTAACCTAACACATCTCGGCAAGTGGTAACTAACAATACACACAAAAACATAAAAAACACAATACAGTTTCCAAACAATACGATAAGTAATACTTTACCATGAAGTAAATAAGCCAAAGCATTCAAACACGAAACCAAGCCCCTTCCGCAACCACTAGGAACTCTCGAACAAATATAACACACTAACTCCAATCCACCATTTCTAGTAGCAATGGCAGCATTCCCCGATCCCTCAACACCACACAACTCCGTCAATTCATTTAAAACTCCAATCACTTCCTCCAAATCAAAATCACTCTTAATTTTAAAATTATCGCAACTCGAATCGATTTCAAACTGTTTTAATTTATTCAAACACTCGATCACTGGATTACTCTCCCCCGGAACACAAGTAACAATACCTACAATATGTAAATAAATAGACACAATTACACACAGATCAGTTCAAAAGTAGCTGAATAGTTCAAAATCAGGATGTGTGTGTATATGTATGTACCAGAGAGATCGACGCCTTGAAGAGTGAGAGTCTCGATAGCGTCTTGTAGTGCTTCGGTGGGGTCCATTCCGAGATCTTCGATGTTTTCTCATCGTTGAAAGTTTGTTGTGAAATTGTACGGCCGGGGACTGTTACTTGTGGACCACCCATCTCTCTCTCTCTCTCTCCCTCCCTATCTCTCTCAAATCTCTCTCTCCACTATCTCTCTCAAATCTCTCTCTCTCCTCCACTATCTCGCTCAAATCTCTCTCTCTCCCTATCTCTCTCAAATCTCTCACTCTTTATATATCTCTCTCTCACTGTTTGAAAAGAGAAATGAACAGAGCCAGAGACGAGAGAGACAGGTGATTGCGCGAGATGGATCTGTTTGATTTGTAGATTTAAAAATCAGGAATTGGGCCGTTCGGGTTGTTTTATATTGGGGATAATTACAGCAAATATTAGCTAACGCCTACTGTAAGGTTTTAAGTTCCGGTTCTTATTTTCTTTAGCAACTGTGAAAAGACATGTTGATTGGCAATTTACAACAATGTACAAAACTTATTAAAACAACCAATTTACTTACTTGAGAAGCCACAGCTCGATTATCATCAGCAGATAATAGAACTCGTATAGCATCGTAGAGAGTAGAAATAGTCTCATTCTTCTGTTCTTTTAATAATGTGATCATTAGCTCATCAACTTTCAGGTCCATGAATAATTCCTTAAGGACCTCATTACCAGTTGCAGCTCCAGCAATAACTGAAAAACCACTACTCAACATTGTAACATTATCAGTTCCATCATTTAGAATGCGCATCACAACCTCTGGTCCATAGCTATTTCGAAATATTTCAGTACACTGAAGATCTGCAAACAAATGATTTACACGTCAATTTGAAGCTCTAATCAAAATAAGATTCGATTTCATGTCATACCACCTTCATTATGACATTCAATGTCATGCAACTATATCATTTCCAGGTCTCCGACACTTTTTATGTACATATAAATTGTTGATGAGCACATATTGCAACATCATGCAAGTATGATAAGTACATTACAGGTTACGAATCCCCTGCATATTAATCATAAAGAGATATATCACATGCTTGTCATTCTATCAGTCATGTTCATTATCAAAAACAATATGTTACCAACACTCACCATGACTCCTTTCTAGACGCTTCAAAATACTCTGCAGTAAATAGCTTATCTCTTATCCAAGTTTTCTTCATACTGTAAATATACCTCTAAAATAACTTCATTTCCATTATAGTATGTCCTAATCACGCATATTTTCAATTTCAGACTAAATAAGAAAAATCGAGACAAAACCTCGTGCAAAATAATGTAGCCCAAATAAATTCAATTCCATTATAGTACTTATGTCCTAATCACGCATATCTTCATTTTCAGACTAAATAAGAAAAATCGAGACACAACTTTGCGCAAAATAATGTAGCCTATAGTCAACACTCAATATCGAATCCAATAACTTCTTGATGCTACCTCACGACAACAATAACAACATTGATCAATAATGCAACGCGATGAATTTTCCTAAATCCCATATCCTAATAACCTAAAACATTTCGGCAAGTATTAACCAACAATACACACAAAAACATATAAAACACAATACAGTTTCCAAACAATACGATAAGTAATACTTTACCATGAAGTAAATAAGCCAAAGCATTCAAACACGAAACCAAGCCCCTTCCGCAACCACGAACTCTCGAACAAATCAAACATACCAACTCCAATCCACCATTTCTAGTAGCAATCGCAGCATTCCCCGATCCCTCAACACCACACAACTCCGTCAATTCATTTAAAACTCCAATCACTTCCTCCAAATCAAAATCACTCTTAATTTTAAAATTATCGCAACTCGAATCGATTTCAAACTGTTTTAATTTATTCAAACACTCGATCACTGGATTACTCTCCCCCGGAACACAAGTAACAATACCTACAATATGTAAATAAATAGACACAATTACACACAGATCAGTTCAAAAGTAGCTGAATAGTTCAAAATCAGGATGTGTGTGTATATGTATGTACCAGAGAGATCGACGCCTTGAAGAGTGAGAGTCTCGATAGCGTCTTGTAGTGCTTCGGTGGGGTCCATTCCGAGATCTTCGATGTTTTCTCTAACTGTATCGTTGAAAGTTTGTTGTGAAATTGTACGGACGGGGCCTGTTACTTGTGGACCTCCCATCTCTCTCTATCTCTCTCTCTCCCTATCTCCCTCAAATCTCTCTCTCTCTCCTCACTCCCTATCTCTCTCAAATTTCTCTCTCTCCCTCCCACTATCTCTCTCAAATCTCTCACTCTTTCTATCTCTCTCTGTTTAAACAGAGAAATGAACAGAGTCAGAGACGAGAGAGACAGGTGATTACGCGAGATGGATCTGTTTGATTTGTAGATTTAAAAATCAGGAATTGGGCCGTTCGGGTTGTTTTATATTGGGGATAATTACAGCAAATATTAGCTAACGCCTACTGTAAGGTTTTAAGTTCCAGTTCTTATTTTCTTTAGCAACTGTGAAAAGACATATTGATTGGCAATTTACAACAATGTACAAAACTTATTAAAACAACCAATTTACTTACTTGAGAAGCCACAACTCGATTATCATCAGCAGATAATAGAACTCGTATAGCATCATAGAGACTAGAAATAGTCTCATTCTTCGGTTCTTTTAATAATGTGATCATTAGCTCATCAACTTTCAGGTCCATGAATAATTCCTTAAGGACCTCATTACCAGTTGCAGCTACAGCAATAACTGAAAAACCACTACTCAACATTGTAACATTATCAGTTCCATCATTTAGAATGCGCATCACAACCTCTGGTCCATAGCTATTTCGAAATATTTCAGTACACTGAAGATCTGCAAACAAAAGATTTACACGTCAATTTGAAGCTCTAATCAAAATAAGATTCGTTTTCATGTCATACCACCTTCATTATGACATTCAATGTCATGCAACTATATCATTTCCAGGTCTCCGACACTTTTTATGTACATATATATTGTTGATGAGCACATATTGCAACATCATGCAAGTATGATAAGTACATTAAAGGTTACGAATCCCCTGCATATTAATCATAAAGAGATATATCACATGCTTGTCATTCTATCAGTCATGTTCATTATCAAAAACAATATGTTACCAACACTCACCATGACTCCTTTCTAGACGCTTCAAAATACTCTGCAGTAAATAGCTTATCTCTTATCCAAGTTTTCTTCATACTGTAAATATACCTCTAAAATAACTTCATTTCCATTATAGTATGTCCTAATCACGCATATTTTCAATTTCAGACTAAATAAGAAAAATCGAGACAAAACCTCGTGCAAAATAATGTAGCCCAAATAAATTCAATTCCATTATAGTACTTATGTCCTAATCACGCATATCTTCATTTTCAGACTAAATAAGAAAAATCGAGACACAACTTTGCGCAAAATAACGTAGCCTATAGTCAACACTCAATATCGAATCCAATAACTTCTTGATGCTACCTCACGACAACAATAACAACATTGATCAATGATGCAACGCGATGAATTTTCCTAAATCCCATATCCTAATAACCTAAAACATTTCCGCAAGTATTAACCAACAATACGCACAAAAACATATAAAACACAATACAGTTTCCAAACAATACGATAAGTAATACTTTACCATGAAGTAAATAAGCCAAAGCATTCAAACACGAAACCAAGCCCCTTCCGCAACCACTAGGAACTCTCGAACAAATCAAACATACCAACTCCAATCCACCATTTCTAGTAGCAATCGCAGCATTCCCCGATCCCTCAACACCACACAACTCCGTCAATTCATTTAAAACTCCAATCACTTCCTCCAAATCAAAATCACTCTTAATTTTAAAATTATCGCAACTCGAATCGATTTCAAATTGTTTTAATTTATTCAAACACTCGATCACTGGATTACTCTCCCCCGGAACACAAGTAACAATACCTACAATATGTAAATAAATAGACACAATTACACACAGATCAGTTCAAAAGTAGCTGAATAGTTCAAAATCAGGATGTGTGTGTATATGTATGTACCAGAGAGATCGACGCCTTGAAGAGTGAGAGTCTCGATAGCGTCTTGTAGTGCTTCGGTGGGGTCCATTCCGAGATCTTCGATGTTTTCTCTAACTGTATCGTTGAAAGTTTGTTGTGAAATTGTACGGACGGGGCCTGTTACTTGTGGACCTCCCATCTCTCTCTATCTCTCTCTCTCCCTATCTCCCTCAAATCTCTCTTCCCTATCTCTCTCTCTCTCTCCTCACTCCCTATCTCTCTCAAATCTATCTCTCTCCCTCCCACTATCTCTCTCAAATCTCTCACTCTTTCTATCTCTCTCTGTTTAAACAGAGAAATGAACAGAGTCAGAGACGAGAGAGACAGGTGATTGCGCGAGATGGATCTGTTTGATTTGTAGATTTAAAAATCAGGAATTGGGCCGTTCGGGTTGTTTTATATTGGGGATAATTACAGCAAATATTAGCTAACGCCTACTGTAAGGTTTTAAGTTCCAGTTCTTATTTTCTTTAGCAACTGTGAAAAGACATATTGATTGGCAATTTACAACAATGTACAAAACTTATTAAAACAACCAATTTACTTACTTGAGAAGCCACAACTCGATTATCATCAGCAGATAATAGAACTCGTATAGCATCATAGAGACTAGAAATAGTCTCATTCTTCGGTTCTTTTAATAATGTGATCATTAGCTCATCAACTTTCAGGTCCATGAATAATTCCTTAAGGACCTCATTACCAGTTGCAGCTACAGCAATAACTGAAAAACCACTACTCAACATTGTAACATTATCAGTTCCATCATTTAGAATGCGCATCACAACCTCTGGTCCATAGCTATTTCGAAATATTTCAGTACACTGAAGATCTGCAAACAAAAGATTTACACGTCAATTTGAAGCTCTAATCAAAATAAGATTCGTTTTCATGTCATACCACCTTCATTATGACATTCAATGTCATGCAACTATATCATTTCCAGGTCTCCGACACTTTTTATGTACATATATATTGTTGATGAGCACATATTGCAACATCATGCAAGTATGATAAGTACATTAAAGGTTACGAATCCCCTGCATATTAATCATAAAGAGATATATCACATGCTTGTCATTCTATCAGTCATGTTCATTATCAAAAACAATATGTTACCAACACTCACCATGACTCCTTTCTAGACGCTTCAAAATACTCTGCAGTAAATAGCTTATCTCTTATCCAAGTTTTCTTCATACTGTAAATATACCTCTAAAATAACTTCATTTCCATTATAGTATGTCCTAATCACGCATATTTTCAATTTCAGACTAAATAAGAAAAATCGAGACAAAACCTCGTGCAAAATAATGTAGCCCAAATAAATTCAATTCCATTATAGTACTTATGTCCTAATCACGCATATCTTCATTTTCAGACTAAATAAGAAAAATCGAGACACAACTTTGCGCAAAATAATGTAGCCTATAGTCAACACTCAATATCGAATCCAATAACTTCTTGATGCTACCTCACGACAACAATAACAACATTGATCAATAATGCAACGCGATGAATTTTCCTAAATCCCATATCCTAATAACCTAAAACATTTCCGCAAGTATTAACCAACAATACGCACAAAAACATATAAAACACAATACAGTTTCCAAACAATACGATAAGTAATACTTTACCATGAAGTAAATAAGCCAAAGCATTCAAACACGAAACCAAGCCCCTTCCGCAACCACTAGGAACTCTCGAACAAATCAAACATACCAACTCCAATCCACCATTTCTAGTAGCAATCGCAGCATTCCCCGATCCCTCAACACCACACAACTCCGTCAATTCATTTAAAACTCCAATCACTTCCTCCAAATCAAAATCACTCTTAATTTTAAAATTATCGCAACTCGAATCGATTTCAAACTGTTTTAATTTATTCAAACACTCGATCACTGGATTACTCTCCCCCGGAACACAAGTAACAATACCTACAATATGTAAATAAATAGACACAATTACACACAGATCAGTTCAAAAGTAGCTGAATAGTTCAAAATCAGTATGTGTGTGTATATGTATGTACCAGAGAGATCGACGCCTTGAAGAGTGAGAGTCTCGATAGCGTCTTGTAGTGCTTCGGTGGGGTCCATTCCGAGATCTTCGATGTTTTCTCTAACTGTATCGTTGAAAGTTTGTTGTGAAATTGTACGGACGGGGCCTGTTACTTGTGGACCTCCCATCTCTCTCTATCTCTCTCTCTCTCCCGATCTCCCTCAAATCTCTCTTCCCTATCTCTCTCTCTCTCCTCACTCCCTATCTCTCTCAAATCTCTCTCTCTCCCTCCCACTATCTCTCTCAAATCTCTCACTCTTTCTATCTCTCTCTGTTTAAACAGAGAAATGAACAGAGTCAGAGACGAGAGAGACAGGTGATTGCGCGAGATGGATCTGTTTGATTTGTAGATTTAAAAATCAGGAATTGGGCCGTTCGGGTTGTTTTATATTGGGGATAATTACAGCAAATATTAGCTAACGCCTACTGTAAGGTTTTAAGTTCCAGTTCTTATTTTCTTTAGCAACTGTGAAAAGACATATTGATTGGCAATTTACAACAATGTACAAAACTTATTAAAACAACCAATTTACTTACTTGAGAAGCCACAACTCGATTATCATCAGCAGATAATAGAACTCGTATAGCATCATAGAGACTAGAAATAGTCTCATTCTTCGGTTCTTTTAATAATGTGATCATTAGCTCATCAACTTTCAGGTCCATGAATAATTCCTTAAGGACCTCATTACCAGTTGCAGCTACAGCAATAACTGAAAAACCACTACTCAACATTGTAACATTATCAGTTCCATCATTTAGAATGCGCATCACAACCTCTGGTCCATAGCTATTTCGAAATATTTCAGTACACTGAAGATCTGCAAACAAAAGATTTACACGTCAATTTGAAGCTCTAATCAAAATAAGATTCGTTTTCATGTCATACCACCTTCATTATGACATTCAATGTCATGCAACTATATCATTTCCAGGTCTCCGACACTTTTTATGTACATATATATTGTTGATGAGCACATATTGCAACATCATGCAAGTATGATAAGTACATTAAAGGTTACGAATCCCCTGCATATTAATCATAAAGAGATATATCACATGCTTGTCATTCTATCAGTCATGTTCATTATCAAAAACAATATGTTACCAACACTCACCATGACTCCTTTCTAGACGCTTCAAAATACTCTGCAGTAAATAGCTTATCTCTTATCCAAGTTTTCTTCATACTGTAAATATACCTCTAAAATAACTTCATTTCCATTATAGTATGTCCTAATCACGCATATTTTCAATTTCAGACTAAATAAGAAAAATCGAGACAAAACCTCGTGCAAAATAATGTAGCCCAAATAAATTCAATTCCATTATAGTACTTATGTCCTAATCACGCATATCTTCATTTTCAGACTAAATAAGAAAAATCGAGACACAACTTTGCGCAAAATAATGTAGCCTATAGTCAACACTCAATATCGAATCCAATAACTTCTTGATGCTACCTCACGACAACAATAACAACATTGATCAATAATGCAACGCGATGAATTTTCCTAAATCCCATATCCTAATAACCTAAAACATTTCCGCAAGTATTAACCAACAATACGCACAAAAACATATAAAACACAATACAGTTTCCAAACAATACGATAAGTAATACTTTACCATGAAGTAAATAAGCCAAAGCATTCAAACACGAAACCAAGCCCCTTCCGCAACCACTAGGAACTCTCGAACAAATCAAACATACCAACTCCAATCCACCATTTCTAGTAGCAATCGCAGCATTCCCCGATCCCTCAACACCACACAACTCCGTCAATTCATTTAAAACTCCAATCACTTCCTCCAAATCAAAATCACTCTTAATTTTAAAATTATCGCAACTCGAATCGATTTCAAACTGTTTTAATTTATTCAAACACTCGATCACTGGATTACTCTCCCCCGGAACATAAGTAACAATACCTACAATATGTAAATAAATAGACACAATTACACACAGATCAGTTCAAAAGTAGCTGAATAGTTCAAAATCAGGATGTGTGTGTATATGTATGTACCAGAGAGATCGACGCCTTGAAGAGTGAGAGTCTCGATAGCGTCTTGTAGTGCTTCGGTGGGGTCCATTCCGAGATCTTCGATGTTTTCTCTAACTGTATCGTTGAAAGTTTGTTGTGAAATTGTACGGACGGGGCCTGTTACTTGTGGACCTCCCATCTCTCTCTATCTCTCTCTCTCCCTATCTCCCTCAAATCTCTCTTCCCTATCTCTCTCTCTCTCCTCACTCCTATCTCTCTCAAATCTCTCTCTCTCCCTCCCACTATCTCTCTCAAATCTCTCACTCTTTCTATCTCTCTCTGTTTAAACAGAGAAATGAACAGAGTCAAGACGAGAGAGACAGGTGATTGCGCGAGATGGATCTGTTTGATTTGTAGATTTAAAAACCAGGAATTGGGCCGTTCGGGTTGTTTTATATTGGGGATAATTACAGCAAATATTAGCTAACGCCTACTGTAAGGTTTTAAGTTCCAGTTCTTATTTTCTTTAGCAACTGTGAAAAGACATATTGATTGGCAATTTACAACAATGTACAAAAACTTATTAAAACAACCAATTTACTTACTTGAGAAGCCACAACTCGATTATCATCAGCAGATAATAGAACTCGTATAGCATCATAGAGACTAGAAATAGTCTCATTCTTCTGTTCTTTTAATAATGTGATCATTAGCTCATCAACTTTCAGGTCCATGAATAATTCCTTAAGGACCTCATTACCAGTTGCAGCTACAGCAATAACTGAAAAACCACTACTCAACATTGTAACATTATCAGTTCCATCATTTAGAATGCGCATCACAACCTCTGGTCCATAGCTATTTCGAAATATTTCAGTACACTGAAGATCTGCAAACAAAAGATTTACACGTCAATTTGAAGCTCTAATCAAAATAAGATTCAATTTCATGTCATACCACCTTCATTATGACATTCAATGTCATGCAACTATATCATTTCCAGGTCTCCGACACTTTTTATGTACATATAAATTGTTGATGAGCACATATTGCAACATCATGCAAGTATGATAAGTACATTAAAGGTTACGAATCCCCTGCATATTAATCATAAAGAGATATATCACATGCTTGTCATTCTATCAGTCATGTTCATTATCAAAAACAATATGTTACCAACACTCACCATGACTCCTTTCTAGACGCTTCAAAATACTCTGCAGTAAATAGCTTATCTCTTATCCAAGTTTTCTTCATACTGTAAATATACCTCTAAAATAACTTCATTTCCATTATAGTATGTCCTAATCACGCATATTTTCAATTTCAGACTAAATAAGAAAAATCGAGACAAACCTCGTGCAAAATAATGTAGCCCAAATAAATTCAATTCCATTATAGTACTTATGTCCTAATCACGCATATCTTCATTTTCAGACTAAATAAGAAAAATCGAGACACAACTTTGCGCAAAATAATGTAGCCTATAGTCAACACTCAATATCGAATCCAATAACTTCTTGATGCTACCTCACGACAACAATAACAACATTGATCAATAATGCAACGCGATGAATTTTCCTAAATCCCATATCCTAATAACCTAAAACATTTCCGCAAGTATTAACCAACAATACGCACAAAAACATATAAAACACAATACAGTTTCCAAACAATACGATAAGTAATACTTTACCATGAAGTAAATAAGCCAAAGCATTCAAACACGAAACCAAGCCCCTTCCACAACCACTAGGAACTCTCGAACAAATCAAACATACCAACTCCAATCCACCATTTCTAGTAGCAATTGCAGCATTCCCCGATCCCTCAACACCACACAGCTCCGTCAATTCATTTAAAACTCCAATCACTTCCTCCAAATCAAAATCACTCTTAATTTTAAAATTATCGCAACTCGAATCGATTTCAAACTGTTTTAATTTATTCAAACACTCGATCACGGGATTACTCTCCCCCGGAACACAAGTAACAATACCTACAATATGTAAATAAATAGACACAATTACACACAGATCAGTTCAAAAGTAGCTGAATAGTTCAAAATCAGTATGTGTGTGTATATGTATGTACCAGAGAGATCGACGCCTTGAAGAGTGAGAGTCTCGATAGCGTCTTGTAGTGCTTCGGTGGGGTCCATTCCGAGATTTTCGATGTTTTCTCTAACTGTATCGTTGAAAGTTTGTTGTGAAATTGTACGGACGGGGCCTGTTACTTGTGGACCTCCCATCTCTCTCTATCTCTCTCTCTCTCCCTATCTCCCTCAAATCTCTCTTCCCTATCTCTCTCTCTCTCCTCACTCCCTATCTCTCTCAAATCTCTCTCTCTCCCTCCCACTATCTCTCTCAAATCTCTCACTCTTTCTATCTCTCTCTGTTTAAACAGAGAAATGAACAGAGTCAGAGACGAGAGAGACAGGTGATTGCGCGAGATGGATCTGTTTGATTTGTAGATTTAAAAATCAGGAATTGGGCCGTTCGGGTTGTTTTATATTGGGGATAATTACAGCAAATATTAGCTAACGCCTACTGTAAGGTTTTAAGTTCCAGTTCTTATTTTCTTTAGCAACTGTGAAAAGACATATTGATTGGCAATTTACAACAATGTACAAAACTTATTAAAACAACCAATTTACTTACTTGAGAAGCCACAACTCGATTATCATCAGCAGATAATAGAACTCGTATAGCATCATAGAGACTAGAAATAGTCTCATTCTTCTGTTCTTTTAATAATGTGATCATTAGCTCATCAACTTTCAGGTCCATGAATAATTCCTTAAGGACCTCATTACCAGTTGCAGCTACAGCAATAACTGAAAAACCACTACTCAACATTGTAACATTATCAGTTCCATCATTTAGAATGCGCATCACAACCTCTGGTCCATAGCTATTTCGAAATATTTCAGTACACTGAAGATCTGCAAACAAAGATTTACACGTCAATTTGAAGCTCTAATCAAAATAAGATTCGATTTCATGTCATACCACCTTCATTATGACATTCAATGTCATGCAACTATATCATTTCCAGGTCTCCGACACTTTTTATGTACATATAAATTGTTGATGAGCACATATTGCAACATCATGCAAGTATGATAAGTACATTAAAGGTTACGAATCCCCTGCATATTAATCATAAAGAGATATATCACATGCTTGTCATTCTATCAGTCATGTTCATTATCAAAAACAATATGTTACCAACACTCACCATGACTCCTTTCTAGACGCTTCAAAATACTCTGCAGTAAATAGCTTATCTCTTATCCAAGTTTTCTTCATACTGTAAATATACCTCTAAAATAACTTCATTTCCATTATAGTATGTCCTAATCACGCATATTTTCAATTTCAGACTAAATAAGAAAAATCGAGACAAAACCTCGTGCAAAATAATGTAGCCCAAATAAATTCAATTCCATTATAGTACTTATGTCCTAATCACGCATATCTTCATTTTCAGACTAAATAAGAAAAATCGAGACACAACTTTGCGCAAATAATGTAGCCTATAGTCAACACTCAATATCGAATCCAATAACTTCTTGATGCTACCTCACGACAACAATAACAACATTGATCAATAATGCAACGCGAGAATTTTCCTAAATCCCATATCCTAATAACCTAAAACATTTCCGCAAGTATTAACCAACAATCGCACAAAAACATATAAAACACAATACAGTTTCCAAACAATACGATAAGTAATACTTTACCATGAAGTAAATAAGCCAAAGCATTCAAACACGAAACCAAGCCCCTTCCGCAACCACTAGGAACTCTCGAACCAAACTCAACATACCAACTCCAATCCACCATTTCTAGTAGCAATCGCTAGCATTCCCCGATCCCTCAACACCACACAACTCCGTCAATTCATTTAAAACTCCAATCACTTCCTCCAAATCAAAATCACTCTTAATTTTAAAATTATCGCAACTCGAATCGATTTCAAACTGTTTTAATTTATTCAAACACTCGATCACTGGATTACTCTCCCCCGGAACACAAGTAACAATACCTACAATATGTAAATAAATAGACACAATTACACACAGATCAGTTCAAAAGTAGCTGAATAGTTCAAATCAGGATGTGTGTGTATATGTATGTACCAGAGAGATCGACGCCTTGAAGAGTGAGAGTCTCGATAGCGTCTGTAGTGCTTCGGTGGGGTCCATTCCGAGATCTTCGATGTTTTCTCTAACTGTATCGTTGAAAGTTTGTTGTGAATTGTACGGACGGGGGCCTGTTACTTGTGGACTCCCATCTCTCTCTATCTCTCTCTCTCTCCCTATCTCCCTCAAATCTCTCTTCCCTATCTCTCTCTCTCTCTCCTCACCTCCCTATCTCTCTCAAATCTCTCTCTCTCCCTCCCACTATCTCTCTCAAATCTCTCACTCTTTCTATCTCTCTCTGTTTAAACAGAGAAATGAACAGAGTCAGAGACGAGAGAGACAGGTGATTGCGCGAGATGGATCTGTTTGATTTGTAGATTTAAAAATCAGGAATTGGGTCGTTCGGGTTGTTTTATATTGGGGATAATTACAGCAAATATTAGCTAACGCCTACTGTAAGGTTTTAAGTTCCAGTTCTTATTTTCTTTAGCAACTGTGAAAAGACATATTGATTGGCAATTTACAACAATGTACAAAACTTATTAAAACAACCAATTTACTTACTTGAGAAGCCACAACTCGATTATCATCAGCAGATAATAGAACTCGTATAGCATCATAGAGACTAGAAATAGTCTCATTCTTCTGTTCTTTTAATAATGTGATCATTAGCATCAACTTTCAGGTCCATGAATAATTCTTAAGGACCTCATTACCAGTTGCAGCTACAGCAATAACTGAAAAACCACTACTCAACATTGTAACATTATCAGTTCCATCATTTAGAATGCGCATCACAACCTCTGGTCCATAGCTATTCGAAATATTTCAGTACACTGAAGATCTGCAAACAAAAGATTTACACGTCAATTTGAAGCTCTAATCAAAATAAGATTCGTTTCATGTCATACCACCTTCATTATGACATTCAATGTCATGCAACTATATCATTTCCTGGTCTCCGACACTTTTTATGTACATATAAATTGTTGATGAGCAC